>NC_142579.1:23902500-24055833 GCF_041283825.1 Pyrus communis | reverse complement strand
AGAGAAAGGATAGAGAGGATAGAGAGCCAACCAGACATTTACTTGCCATTAGCAAGTTAACTGGTTTATTTCTTTTCAACGTTCACCATAGTTTTAGATATTTAGTTCTCAATTCAAACCATCGACTTTCTGTAGTATTTAGTATTACGTTCACAATTTTTAACCTAAACTCCTTAGTTATTTAGTTGTTTTTGTTCGCTTTAGTTTTGATTCTTGAGACATGTTGATTTTATTGACCTACTGAAATTGCTATTTTTTATTTACACGTCAATGCACAGTAATTTATGGAACCCAAGAATCCTGAAACACGGATACATCCTCTAGTCCTTGCCAATTCATTGATGCCCGCCTCATAATTAGAACAAACTTGGTCATTTAGGCCAAATCTGGTGCCCAAAAACAGATTGAATAACTCACAAATTTAAAACTTGTGTTCAAATCTTTCTTCCAAAATATCGTTTGTATAAAAAAAAAAAGTAGTTTAACTATAGAATTTAATCCCAAGTACCAAACTTTTTCCTTATGTTAATAAACTATTCCTATTCTTATGAGAGATTAAACCAATAATGTTAAAGGTCTCAATTATTTGAGATAAAAAATAAAAAATAAAAAATTGTTCTCCAAACAAAAGAAAACAGTAGGACACTGCCAATCAGTAAGACGCAAATTAGGTGGCCGCCAGTCAAGAACTTTGGTTAAGGCTGTGGGAGACGCTAGTAAATAATGACCAGGAAAAGCATGTAATTAAACGAGGGTTAGTGGCCGCCAGTCTAGAACTTTGGTTAAAGGTCGTGGAAAACAATAATAAAAAATGACAAGGAAAACTAACTCCCTTAATTAAAGAAATATTAACTAAAAATTCTCAAAAACTTTAGTTTTAATAAAAAAAAATGACAAATAAATGGGTAAGTGAATAGTATCAGGAAAGGTAAAAATATCATTTTTTGTGAAAAGTAAACATGTGACATCCCACATCGCCCAGGGGAGTAATCCTTAAATGTATATTCTCATCCCTACCTAGCACGAGACCTTTTGGGAGCTCACAGGCTTCGGGTTCCGTAGGAACTCCGAAGTTAAGCGAGAAGGGGGCTAGAGCAATCCCATGATGGGTGACCCATTGGGAAGTTCTCGTGTGAGTTCCCATAAACAAAACCGTGAGGGCGTGGTAGGGGCCCAGAGCGGATAATATCGTGCTACGGTGGTGGAGCGAGCCCGGGAAGTGATTCGCCCCGGGCGGGGATGTGACAATTTGGTATCAGAGCCTAACCCTGGCTGCGTGTGTACCGACGAGGACGTCGAGTCCCTAAGGGGGGGTGGATTGTAACATCCCACATAGCCTAGGGGAGTGATCCTTATATGTATATTCCCATCTCTACTTAGCACGAGGTCTTTTGGGAGCTCACTGGCTTCGGGTTCCGTAGGAACTCCGAAGTTAAGCGAGAAGGGGGCTAGAGCAATCCCAGGATGGGTGACCCATTGGGAAGTTGCTCGTAAGTTCCCAAAAACAAAACTATGAGGGAATGGTAAGCCTAAAGCGGACAATATCGTGCTACGGTGGTGGAGTGGGCCCGGGAAGTGATCCGCCCGAGGCCGGGATGTGACAAATTGGTATCAGAGCCTAACCCTGGCCACGTGTGTGCCGACGAGGACGTCGGGCTCCTAAGAAGGGTGGATTGTGACATCCCACATCGCCCAGGGGAGTGATCCTTAAATGTATACTCCCATCCCTACCTAGCACGATGCCTTTTGGGAGCTCATTGGCTTCGGGTTCCGTAGGAACTCCGAAGTTAAGCGAGAAGGGGGTTAGAGCAATCCCATGATGGGTGACCCACTAGGAAGTTCTCGTGTGAGTTCCTAGAAACAAAACCGTGAGGACATGGCCGGGGCCTAGAGCGGACAATATCGTGCTACGGTGGTGGAGCGAGTCCGGGAAGTGATTCGTCCCGGGCGGGGATATGACAAAACAGTACCGAAAATATTTTGTTAAAACTCTTTTTAATTAAACCAAGTGGCCTAAACAATTAATTAAAAAAAATTCTAAACTTTCAACCAATTTTATTATAACACTTGATGTACTGGCTATGTTCCCGTCACACACTCCCCTCACATTTCTCTCTCTATAGCTCATTTGCACATTTTAACCATCTTGTCGGTAACTTTTTTTATTTTTTATTTCTTAACCTATAATTAAATGAATAATTTGGTCATTATATGAATGTTTAACCATGAGTTCTTCTGCCTTGCGAATATAAATAAAATGGTTAAGGCAAATGCCTTTATTTGATTTTGATTTTTAATTGTCATATTTTGGTATTATTAAAAACCAGATAAACATTACCAAGCAAAGCTTGAAAACTAAATATAATTACTAAAATGTTTATCAAACTCTACTTAAGAGCAAGGTTTTAAAAAATGCTAGGAACTAGTCGGGCGGCGGGCTAGCGCCTAGCGCCTAGACGGGTAGGTGGGATCTAGAAAGGCGCCTAAGCGGCCTAGGCGGATTTAGGTAAATTTCTTGTATATCTTGTAAATAAATACATATGGACACATAAAAAAATTATACTTGTATAAAATCCATACATAAGATAATAAAAGAATAATAAAATACAAAAAGAATATATAACAAGTCTAAAATTTAGAAACACATTAAGCATAACTAAGTGTGGGACCATGATTTTCTAGAGATGTAGTAAGACAAATCAGAATACGAATATCTTAGAAATTCGATCATGGACTTAACAGCTTCCATCACGGAGCTGCATAGACAGACCAGCGATTCCATTGTCATCTTGCTCGAAGTAGGGGGCAAAGTCTATTGACTTTAATAAGATTGACCATGCTTGTTCAGCAAGATACATAAATTTGATATGGTATAGAATCACCCAGGTTTCCTAAAATCTAGAAGATTCCTACAATCTAAGGATTTGGTGTGCACCGCAAGTAATCATACCACTAAGAGGATTCAATATTTACTCCTAGATATCTTGTGGGATTCTCCTGGTTTAATACAAATTATATATCCTAAAATAACTCTATCTCAATTAGTATAAATACACCTTTTTAGGGTTCATCTCTGGTAACACAATTATCGTACACTTATTATCTTGCAAACTGCTTGAGTCTCAAATATTGCTTACTAACTTGACCGTCGAAGAGTCTTTGACCAGTACATTACTGATCCTTAGGTTGCTTACGGTTATTTGTTATAGGTAATCGAGTTTGAGCATCCCCACCCCTCAAGGTAGTGCGCGAATTTAGTTCTAACACTAAGCATGTTGTGCAAATTCACAACTAAAAAATTGGAAATAGTGGAATGTCCCGTACTCGATGTTGATCCTCTTTTGGTAGCTTATTAAAAAGAATCAACCAAACTAAAATAAAGTAGCAAACTAGAATGAAAGGACGCCAAATAATGGAAGACTAACTTTTAATAGGAAACCGACGACGTATAGTTTCATAGCAATCAGAAAACGAAAAATCTCCAAATGTGCGTCCTAGATTAACAATCCTTTTCCTCATCAATTATAAGAGGCATCTCTAAAATCTCTTTATCTAACTCTGGAAAAGTAGAAGAAAAAAAGAAGAAGGAATAACCGATTTTCCCATATCATAATGTCTGAGACTTTGTCTGAAATAGAGAAGGAGCAAGCTCAGTAGCAGCAACAGCCTCCATAATAGGCATAACCAACCACTTATCAATCCAAAGAGAAGTACTAGAACCAATCCAATTGCTCAGCGATAATTCTAAAACAAGACATGAACAATAGATTAATGTCGGGCCATATAGAAGATTGTTTGTAACAAGAAAAGTATAAATAACCATGTAGTTGAAATCGCTCCAAAAAACTGTAGAGAATCAGAAGTAATAATAACTCATCTAATGTGCCACTTAGTATTATGGTCTGTTAGTATTCATCTTCACTTGTAAGTGAGATATGTTATGTTTGATTTTCGCTAAAGGCGGAGTTGAACCACATAATACGTTACCCAGTATGAGACTTAGCCTACTCTCCAAGCCTTAATGTAGATACTATCGTTTATTAAAAAAAAAAAAAAAAAAAAAAAAAGAACTCATCTAAGATTTAAGAGAACTCTAATATCTAGAGAGCAAAAATCACATAAACCGCAATCCATCCTCTTTTTCGATGCACAAATCCGAGACAAAAACCACTGACAATTTTCATTGAACTAACGTCAGCAAACTGTCACAATTTTCTTTGAACTAACGTCAGCGGAGCATATCTGGTGGGAAAGTGAACGCCCGCCACAAAGAATTGATTCCAGGAATTTCCATGTCCTTTCACAGACAATCGGATTCTTCTTCTATTTAATTAACAATTATTGCAATGCGCACTCCCTCCTCTCACTTTCACTCAACCCTTAGCGCCTCACGGAGCTCACAGCTCAGCGTCGGTACGGCGGCGTCGTCAGTTCCCGATTCATCCATGGCGGAGGCCGATTCCAGGTCCCTCTCATTCTCCTTGTACCTCAATCCTCCGTTTCCTTCCAATCGCATACTTCGTCAATAAATTTAAAAAAAAAATGAAGCTTTAAATTCAATTGTTTTTCAATCTTGTGGATTCAATGCAGCAGTGTTGACTCGGATTACGCGGAGATCATTGTAGTGCGTCATGGCGAAACGGTCTGGAATGCTGACCGTAGAATCCAGACATTTACTTGCTATTAGCAAGTTAACTGGTTTATTTCTTTTCAACGTTCACCATTTTCTTATAACCGTTTTAGATATTTAGTTCTCAATTCAAACCATCGACTTTCTGTAGTATTTAATATTACGTTCACAATTTTTAACCTAAACTCCTTTGTTCGCTTTAGTTTTGATTCTTGAGACGTGTTGATTTTATTGCCCTTTTAGGTTTTGTGTTTGGGATGCCTTCTTGATGTTTTAGTTATACTATTGAAGTTATCACTTTACCTACTGAAATTGCTATTTTTTATTTACACGTCAACGCACAGTAATTTATGGAACCCAAGAAACCTGAAACACGGATGCATCCTCTAGTCTTTGCCAATTCGTTGATGCCCGCCTCATAATTAGAACAAACTTGGTCATTTAGGCCACATTTGGTGCCCAAAAACAGATTGAATAACTCACAAATTTAAGACTTGTGTTCAAATCTTTCTCCCAAAATATCGTTTGTATAAAAAAAAAAACATAGTTTAATTATAGAATTTAATCCCAAGTACCAAGCTTTTTCCTTGTGTTAATAAACTATTCCTATTCTTATGAGAGATTAAACCAATAATGTTAAAGGTCTCAATTATTTGAGATAAAAAAAATAAAAAATTGTTCCCCAAACAAAAGAAAACAGTAGGACACTGCCAATCAATAAGACGCAAATTAGGTGGCCGCCAGTCAAGAACTTTGGTTAAGGCTGTGGGAGACGCTAATAAAAAATGACCAGGAAAAGCATGTAATTAAACGAGGGTTGGTAGCCGCCAATCTAGAACCTGGTTAAAGGTTGTGGAAAACAATAATAAAAAATGACAAGGAAAACTAACTCCCTTAATTAAAGAAAAATTAACTAAAAATTCTCAAAAACTTTAGTTTTAATAAAAAATGACAAATAAATGTGTAAGTGAATAGTATCAGGAAAGGTAAAAATATCATTTTTTGTGAAATATAAACAGTACCGAGAATGTTTTGTTAAAACTCTTTTTAATTAAACCAAGTGGCCTAAACAATTAATTAAAAAAAATTCTAAACTTTCAACCAATTTTATTATAACACTTGGGGGGCGTTTGTTTGACCGGATTAAGGGGGACTGGACTAGACTAGACTGTAGTCCCTTGTTTGGTCTGGACAAGGATTAGGTTTAATGGGACTAAAGGGGACTCGCCCCGACTGAACGTTTCACTAAACGTTCTCAAGGAGACCCCTCGATTTTAAGCGGACTGCTAGTCCTATTCTCTCCCCCGCTGCTGATCCCTCGTCGTCTCCCTTCTCCTTCGCCCTCTCCCTTCTGATTCGCACCTTCGCCCACTCCCTTGGGCCTTCATTATCCCACCCAAAAGCCTAAACCTAGACCTCAAACAAAACTAAAAAACAATCCATTGATTCCCTTCCTTTCTTCTTCGTTCAATTCACTCTCTTTCTTAGCAAAATCATCATGGTTGCAACCACCAAACCACCACCAGACAACCATCACCAGAAGCTCGCCGTCGATCTCCGCATTCGCGCGCAACCCAGACACAAGTCGGGACCGAAAGCATACCAAATGCTCAAGCACCTGCGAATCCCCACATAAATTCAAAACAAAAAGGCAAAATCACCAGAGAATCCTGAGATTTTTTGAGAAAATCAGAGCAAGCACTGCGTGGAGAGCTCCGATGAATCCTCCACGCGATTCTTCTGCATAAGGAAAAGAGGGAGAGGTTAGGGATAAAATGGACGAAGGGAAAAAAAATGAGAGGGGAGGGAGAGAGTTGCCGGAAAAAAATAGGGAGAAGTATGCAGAGAGAGGAAGAATATTCTGGAAAAATGGTGAAACAGAATAAAAAGATAGAGATGAGAGGGAGAATGGCGGAGGAAAAGAGGAATAGGCTAGAGAGATAATTTTAGGAATAAATAAATAAAAAGATTTTGGTCCTTACAGAAGGATATATGATTCTAGAAACGAATAAAATGATAAATTAATAATATAATATTAATAAATATAGATAAAATAAATATAATATTTGAGTTAGATAATTATCTAACTTCTTAGTCCGACACTGCACCAAACGCTTCACTAAACTAGTCCAGCTTAATCTAGTCTAAGCCAGTCCAGCTTAATCCCTGAAGCTAATCTAGTCCGAGACAGTCCGGTGCAACAAACGCACCCTTGATGTACTGGCTATGTTCCCGTCACACACTCCCCTCATGTTTCTCTCTCTATAGCTCATTTGCACATTTTTACCATCTTGTCCGTAACTTTTTTTATTTTTTATTTCTTAACCTATAATTAAATGAATAATTTGGTCATTTTATGAATGTTTAACCATGAGTTCTTCTGCCTTACGAATGTAAATAAAATGGTTAAGGCAAATGCCTTTATTTGATTTTGATTTTTAATTTTCATATTTTGGTATTATTAAAAACCAGATAAACATTATCAAGCAAAGCCTGAAAACTAAATATAATTACTAAAATGTTTATCAAACTCTACTTAAGAGCAAGGTTCTAAAAAACGTTAGGCGCTAGTCGGGCGGCGGGCTGGCGCCTAGCGCCTAGGCGGGTAGGCGGGATCTAGGCGGGCGCCTAAGCGGCCTAGGCGGATTTAGGTAAATTTCTTGTATATCTTGTAAATAAATGCATATTGACACATAAAAAATTATACTTGTATAAAATCCATACACAAGATAATAAAAGAATAATAAAATACAAAAAGAAAATCTAACAAGTCTAAAATTTAGAAACACATTAAGCATATGTGCCATATAACTTAAGACATTTTGAATGACTATATCTAAGTTTTTAAAAATAAAAGTAAAAATCCCACGTAATGGGTTGAATGGTTCATATAAAACTACTAGGAAGCCATGCCAAGCATCCCTAACCAAACCACGCACATCCATCGCCAACGAAATCCTCTCTCTTCTATTTATGATTTTATCTGAGTTGGTGTCCCACTTTGAAATTTGGAACACCAAAATCGGTCAAAAAAGCATCCTTCCCCATTTCAACAACCATGTGTGTGGTGTGACCACTCCCCTAGTTCCCATCACTCACATCAGCAATAGACTCACAGACAAAGGAGACCATCTTTTATTCTTTTTTATTCTTTCCTTTAAATATAAAAATTTAAACAATCAAATAGTATCTTGATTCTGAGCATTCACAGCCCATTTTTCCTTTTTGGAAAGGTGAACTTAATGCTAGCTGTCCAATCGTGATTGGACGAAATTAAAAAATAAATTAAATGGGAAAGTTTGAGGGTGGGTGGTCACGTGAGAATGAAAGGATGAGAGAGAAACTCATTTTCTCATCTTCTTCCTCCTTTCTTCTTCGCAAGAACTGAAACCTGCAAACTTAGTATTGAATTTTGAATGTCTATATTTGTATATATGTGTAACTTACAAGGAAAGCTCATATATATATGAGCGGAAGAAAGGAAAGCAAAACATAAAGAAAGAAAAAACAAAGCATGAAACATGGAAGCATAAAACATGGAAGGAAACATGGAAAAGTAAAAAGCAAAGCATGAAACATGGAAGGAGAAAACATGGAAGGAAACATGGAAAAGTAAAGTTTCTTCCAATACTCCCCCTCAAGCTGGATCAAGGGGATTAATTGATCCAAGCTTGAACAAAAGACGTTGAAAATCAGCAGAGGGTAATCCTTTTGTGAAAATATCCGCAAGTTGATCATGACTGCACGTGTAGTGAGTGTCGATCACCTTGGACTGAACTTGATTTCTGACGTAGTGACAATCAACTTCAATATGTTTAGTTCGCTCATGATATACAGGATTCGATGCAATGTGCATCGCGGCCTGATTATCACAGTGTAAGGACATGGGTTGTTGATGAGGAAAACCTAAAGTCAATAGAAGGCTTTTGAGCCAAATAAGTTCACAAGCAGTGGACGCCATAGCACGATACTCTGCCTCTGCACTAGAGCGTGCAACAACACTTTGTTTCTTGCTTTTCCAGGTAACTAGGTTGCCTCCCACAAACGTACAAAACCCAGTGGTAGACTTGCGATCGAGAGAATTGCCTGCCCAGTCAGCATCGGTATAGCCTGAGATCTGAGTGTGACTATTGTTGCGCATAAGAATTCCTCTACCAATGGAACCCTTAAGATAACGTAGCACACGATGAACAATCTTCAAATGATCCATGCTTGGAGAGTGCATAAACTGGCTAACAATGCTGACAGCATATGATATATCAGGACGTGTGATAGTCAGATAAATGAGTTTGCCAACCATTCTTTGATAGTAACTTAAATTGGGAACTGGATCACCGTGAGTTTTTAGCTTCAAGTTGCTATCCAAGGGGGTACGAGCAGGCTTGCAATCTGTCATTTTTGCTTCGTGAAGAAGATCCATGACATACTTGCGTTGGTTGAGGAAGAAACCCTTGTGAGAGTGTGCCATCTCGATGCCCAGAAAGTATCTGAGATTGCCAAGATCCTTGATAGCAAACTTGTTGTTGAGATACTGTTTAAGAGCATTAATCTCTGACATATTATCACCTGTCACAATTAGATCATCAACATAAATGAGCACAACTAGTTTACCCACTAAGCTGGAACGAACAAATAGCGAAGAATCCGCAATACTTCGACAAAAACCAACCCTTTCCAGAACATGACTGAGCTTGGCATACCATGCACGTGGACTTTGCTTGAGACCATAAATGGATTTATGGAGTTTGCACACCATTTCTGGATTGTTTGATTGAGGATGACCTGGGGGTAGCTTCATGTAAACCTCTTCTTCAAGTTCACCATGCAGGAAAGCATTTTTAACATCCATTTGAAAGAGAGGCCATGCATTGTTAATTGCAACCGACAACAATACTCTAACAGTGTTCATTTTTGCCACCGGAGCAAATGTCTCTTTATAATCGACGCCATAGCTTTGTGTAAAACCTCGAGCAACCAAGCGAGCCTTATTCCTTTCGATTGTGCCATCTGAATGAAACTTATTTTTGTACACCCAACGACTCCCCACTGCCTTCTTTCCTTTTGGAAGTTTCACTATAGTCCATGTGTTATTTTCATGGAGGGCTTGAAGCTCCTCTGCCATAGCATTTCTCCACTCACTGTAAAGATTGGCTTCTTGAAAACTTTGAGGTTCTCGAGCTTCATTAATGGCACTTAGGAATGTAGCAAAAGAAGATGAAACTTTGCTATAATCAATAACATCAGTCACGGGATACCTGGCAGTGTAGGTCACATAATCATGCAACTTGGATGGAAGTTTCCTCTCTCGTGCAGGATTGCGACGAACTGTAGGAGATTGAACTACAGGTATTTGAACAACATCATGGTTGGAAGGATCACTGGAGGGTGCAGTGTGAATCTCTGATGAGGAAGGGTTTTCATCTTCAAGATGTTCCACCGAGTGAAGGTTAACATCATCCGGCACATGATCACTAGGAGTGCATGTTGCATCTTCTCCGTTTGGATATGGAAAAGGAAATAAGTCCATCAAATGCTCCCCCTGTCTAGAGTAATCCAGTGATTGTGAGAAGTAAGGAACATGTTCTTCAAATTTAACATCCCTTGAAACAACCATTTTTCTAGTTGTTGAATTATAGCACTTGTAACCTTTTTGGGTAGATGAATAACCTAGAAAGACACATTTGGCAGCCCTTGGGTCTAGCTTGTCACGATTTTGAGTTTGAATGTGAACAAAGCATGTACACCCAAAGACTCTCAAATGGGAAAAGTTGATCTTTCTATTTTTCAAGACCTCATAAGGTGATTTAAAATTCAACACTTTACTAGGCAATCTATTGATGAGATATGCCGCAGTAAGGACTCCTTGAGACCAAAACTTCTTAGGCACATTCATGTGAAACATAAGAGCTCTAGTCTTCTCAAGTAGATCTCTATTCTTCCTCTCGGCCACCCCATTTTGTTGAGGTGTTCCAACACAGCTTGTTTGGTGTAATATACCATGCGTGCTCAAGTAGTGTGACATGTTATGAGACATATATTCTGTGCCGTTATCTGATCGTAAAATATGAATTTTTGAAGCAAATTGGGTGGCCACAAGTCTATGAAAATCTTGAAAAACTTCCATCACTTCACTTTTAAATTTCAAAAGATACAACCAAGTAATCCTTGTGAAATCATCCACAAAAGTTACAAAATATTTGTATCCATCAAAAGACTCTATAGTTGGTCCCCAAACATCGGAATGCACAATTTCAAAAGGGTTACTAGCCCTAGACAAAGAGGAAGTAAATGGTAATCTAGTAAACTTAGAAAAATGACAAACATCACAAGGACATGTAACTTTGCACATATTTGGGAACAAGGTGGATAGAACTTTTTCAGAAGGATGTGCTAGACGTTGGTGCCAAAGTTGTTGTTCTTGAGCTAAGCTTGAAGTGACTTGAAAAACCTTGGGAACTTGAATATGCTTGGAAAGATAGTAGAGACCATTTAAGAAAAATCCTTCACCAATCGTCTTCTTGGTGACTACATCCTGAAAGATCACATTTTTGGGAGAGAAAATGGCAAGACAATTTAATGAGTTTGTGATCTTGCTAACAGATAAAAGTTGAAAAGGGAATGAGGGAACATAAAGAGCCTCAGACTCGACATCACTTGAGATCAAATGTATTTTTCCTTTTCCCACAACCATAGCATTTTTTCCATTGGCAACTGACACTTGGGATGGAATAGAAAATTTTTCAAATTTATGCAAGTTTGTAGACTTGTTAGTCATATGATCAGTGGCTCCAGAATCTATAATCCAATAATCATGCACATTACCAATGCTGAGAGCAGTTGAGAAGGAGTGTAAGATACCTGGGATGTCCCTTTGTACCACGCCTTCATTTCCAGCCAGGAAGCCAGCAAACTGTCCTAGTAGTGCAGTTTGATTGTTGTCACACTGATTTAGTAGTCCTTCACTATCTCCAAGACCTTGTTTCTTGTGAAGAAACATAGCAAACTCGTTGATCAGTGCAGCTGGATTAGTGGTGAACTTCAGTGCTCCATCAGAAGAAGTTGTGGCAACATGATTTGCCTTGTAAGAAGGGTTGTACGAGCCTTTCGAGACACCTTTGTTATCCCTAGGAAACTTTGGTTTTAACTCTGGATGAAGAATCCAGCATCGGTCTCTTGAATGCCCACCAGCATCACAATGGCTACATTTTAAGCCAGTTTTCTTTCCTTTGTAGCCTCTCTCTTCACCAAGTTTTTGGTTAGAGAAGTAAGCCCTAGCTTCTAGTATATTTGCCTTCATGTCCAAGGTCATGACTTTCCTTCGAACCTCTTCTCTTTGAATTGTGGCACACACACTTGAAAAAGAAGGCAGGTCGGGATTCATGAGGATATGGCTTCGAAGATCTTCGAATTCAGGGCTCAGGCTTGCTAGGAGTTGGAATATTTTGTCTTCCTCGGCTCTTTTAGTTAGAACAGCAGCGTCGATGGTGTATGGTCGATACACATTCAGCTCGTTCCACATAGTGGTCAGCTTTCCAAGATGTTGCACAAATGGCTTCCCTTCCTGTTGCAAACCAGCAATGTCCTTCTTTAACTGAAACACTCTAGCCGCATTGTTCTGATTTCCATACATTTCCTTGAGATTTTTCCAAAGAGTCATGGAGGATTCAACATAGCTAAAAATTTCTGCAATCTTACGATCCATGGAATTGAGTAGCCACGACATGACCAACTGGTCTTTGCATAGCCAAGCATCATACTCCGGTGAGGTAGTCTCAGGCATTGGAATAGCACCATTAACATAACCAAGCTTTGATCGTCCTCCCAGAGCAAGAGAAACTGCTCTCTACCATGGAAGATAGTTAAACTCATTTAGCAAAACAGAACTAAGACGTTGATTTGGGTTGATATCAATATCTGAGTGTGGTGATGGTGGAGTAGCATGAAAGCCGTCTCCTTCCAAATTTACTAAGCTTTCTTCAGCCATGATTGAAGGACAAGAAGCTCACAAATCTCTCAAGAGAACACCACAGAGACAGGCCGGTTAGGGTCACTGCTCTGATACCATATTGAATTTTGAATGTCTATATTTGTATATATGTGTAACTTACAAGGAAAGCTCATATATATATGAGCGGAAGAAAGGAAAGCAAAACATAAAGAAAGAAAAAACAAAGCATGAAACATGGAAGCATAAAACATGGAAGGAAACATGGAAAAGTAAAAAGCAAAGCATGAAACATGGAAGGAGAAAACATGGAAGGAAACATGGAAAAGTAAAGTTTCTTCCAATACTTAGAAATTCCAGAACATGTTGCACTCATCCTTTCTCAAGTTTGAAAACAGAAAAAAATTGAAATTCCAGATCGCTTAGGCCAACCAGTCGGCCTCCTAGGATGCCCAAGGTCCGCCCAAGCCGCCTCCGCGCCCGCCTAATTCCTTCCCCGATTTTTCTCTCGATTAAGAGTTAATCCCGGTGGTTGGCCACCATCCAGCGCCTAGACGGCCACCTAGACCGATTTTTAGAACACTGTTGAATTGTCACCAAACCAAAGTCTAGGCCTTAAGAGTCACCAAACTCTACTAAAAAATTAATGACCTCATATATTGTCACTCACGTGCCCTTTTTGTTGAAGTCGATCAATTTAATGAAATGCTCATTTGATAACCATTCTAGAGTTTTTAATTTTTTTTGTTTTTTTTTTAACTAAAAGCTTGTTTAGTAATTGCCTTCAGTTTCAAATATATGATGCATGAAAATCAAAATCAAGCCAAATTATGAAACTAAAAAAAAGTGGCTTTTAGTTTTTTATTTTCAATTTTTATACCATACAAGTTTTCATTTTTCAATTTTTTTTGGAAAATCTCAACGGTACGACGAAATTTTATTGATTTGAAAAAAAATTACACCTAATCAGGTAGACATAAACCTTACCCCTCATAAAGCAAGAAAACCGAAATACAAAAAAAGAGGAGGGAATAAACATTACCTTCTTGAAAAAGAAGATGCAAGAAAAGAGAGGAAGCATAAATCTTATTCTTGATAAAAAGAAAATAGAATAAAAGGAAGGGAGATCTATGACCAAACCGCTCTAAAATAAAAGCTACAAGGTAAGAGCTTGGATGATAAACTGCAAAACAAAAAGTAAAATCCAAAAGAATTAGGTAAAAAAGAAAATCACACATAAAAAAAGGGAGATAAACATGTAAGCCGTCATGCCCAAGAAATTTGAATGTAGAAAAAAGAAGAATCTTCATAAGAGGAGCAACATGCCAAACAAGTGAAGATGAAAGAAGTTCTAAAGTGGCTAATATGTCAACAAATGCCTTCTTTTCTCGAAATGTATGGGAGCAACAGTAAACCATGTGTTGTAACGTAGAAATATAGTTTTTCCAACAAGTCCGGAGCGACCAAGAAGGAGAAAAAGAACTAGAAGCAAAGCAAGGTATCACATTAGAATAGCCATGAGCCAACCCCGCGCATGAGCCAACTCCGTAGCAAGGATGACAGCATAAAGCTCTGTACAGAAAGAAGTACGATGGCCCAAACTCAGGGAGAAACCACCAAGAAAATAACCTGCAGAATCTGGGAAAACCCCACCATATATAAGCTGCAAGATCTGGGTTGCCTTTAGCAATATCATCCTTATTCACTTTGACCTATGGAAATGGAGGGGCATGCCAAAGAACATGACTATAAAAGAAGCTTTACAGGACCCAAGATTCTAAGAGAGACCAAAAATTGCTTACCAAAAATACGACGTACATGACCATGAGTGAAAACTCCAACCTACCTAATCCAGGCAAAGTAGAACAACATAAGCATAAAAAAGGAGGCCTACTTTCAAACTTTACTTTATTATGCGTCTTCAACATCCATTAATAAGTAAAATCATAATGCTAGCCAAACATTGTGAAGTTGTGGAGAAACCCGTTTGACACAAAAACAAATCATAATGTTAACCATGTAGTTGAAATCGCTCTAAAAAATAAACACTGTAGAGAATCAAAAGTAATAATAACTCATATAATGTGCCACTTAGTATTATGATCTATTAGTATTCCTCTCCACTTGTAAGTGAGATGTGTTATGTTTGATTTTCGCTAAAGGCGGAGTTGAACCACATAATACGTTACCCAGTGTGAGACTTAGTCTACTCTCCAAGCCTTAATGTTGATATTATCGTTTATTAAAAAATAATAATAATAATAATAATAATAAAAACAAAAAAAATAAAAAATAAATCATCTAAGATTTAAGAGAACTCTAATATCTAGAGAGCAAAAATCACATAAACCGCAATCCATCCTCTCTTTCGATGCACAAATCTGAGACAAAAACCCCTGACAATTTTCATTGAACTAACGTCAGCAAACTGTCACAATTTCTTTGAACTAACGTCAACGGAGCATATCTGGTGGGAAAGTGAACGCCTGCCACAAAGAATTGATTCCAGGCAATTTCCATGTCCTTTCACAGACAATCGGATTCTTCTTCTATTTAATTAACAATTATTGCAATGAGCACTCATAACCCTCCTCTCACTTTCACTCAACCCTTTAGCGCCTCAGGGAGCTCCCAGCTCAGCGTCGGTACGGCTGCGGCTTCAGTTCCCGATTCATCCATGGCGGAGGCCGATTCCAGGTCGCTCTCATTCTCCTTGTACCTCAATCCTCCATTTCCTTCCAATCGCATCCTTCGTCAATCGTTTTTTTAATCTTGTGGATTCAATGCAGCAGTGTTGACTCGGATTACGCGGAGATCATTGTAGTGCGTCATGGCGAAACGGTCTGGAATGCTGACCGTAGAATCCAGGTCCTATTTTTCACTTAAAATACGTTGTTTTGTTAGTTGTTTGATGAGTAGAGGAATGGATTTGGATCCTCTCCTGAGATAATGGAGAACCAATCATCGTAGGTCGTTGAATTTTTATCCAACGGTTACAATTGTCGTTGGATTTTTATCTAACGGCTAGAAATAGAAAGTCCCTTTAAAGTTATATGATTGTAGTTATTGGATAAAAATCCAACGGCCAATGATGATTGGTCATGATGATCCTCTCTATTAGCTCAGGACAAGATCCAAATCCTAGAGGAATACCCTCAGCCGTACTTTAAAATTTAAGTAAGGCCCTTCTGGTCTCTTTGTTTTCAGTAAACTATTGGACTGCCGCACCCTTCTTTTCTGAAAAAAGTCAACTTATGTTGGGCAGGGGACTTTGGATGTCGAATTAAATGACGCTGGGAGGCAGCAAGCAGCTGCAGTAAGTTACGAACTGTATATATACGTGCTATTTGAGGAACTCATATGACAGTTTTGAGTCTTACGTACCCTTCGCTTGTAAATGTCTGACAAATTTTTCGTTTATGCCCTGAAGCTGGGTGATAGATTATCCAAGGATCCCAAAATCTCCCTTGTATATTCTTCAGACCTGAGTCGAGCTTATGAGACTGCACAGATAATTGCATCCAGGTGTGGTGGGCTAAAGGTAGGTAATTTTAATTTTTTTTATTTTTTATTTTTTGTTCTTTGTTGCATCTACTAAAGCAAAGCAGATTCCGTAAATTATAGTACCGCAAGTGCTTCCTTCATGCTCTAATCTAGAAATTTTGGACAGAAATGAAATTGGAAGCTGCGTGTATAAATTTTCCGCGTTTTGGTAATAAGTAAACAACAAAATGGAGTCAACTCAGCTAAATACGTGCTACAGAAAATTTATACTGGATAAAAACTAATTTCGATCTGAAGCCAAATGTTACAAAACTTTTGGGTTAAATTCAGGTTGTTTCCGATCCTGATCTACGAGAAAGGCATAAAGGTGTTCTTCAAGGACTTGCATACCATGAAATTCCCAAACTGTATCCTGAGGCTCACCAGGCCTTTTTATCTGGTGACACAAGTAAAGATTTCCCGGTACGCAATCTTCTTTGACTTTGGTTTTAAGCATACAGCACTCGGTACTTGTTTGAATTCTGTAAGTAGATCTAAAATCCACATTATAAAAGTAGTCCAATGAGAAATTTTATGGAATTGGCCGGTGCGCCTTGATTTCGGACTGTCTTTCTGAAATCTTGGTACTGCCTGTCTTCACAGTCGGGGAGAGAGGACTCATGGCATATAAGATTGCAATATTAGTATTGTTCTTTCCTGCCTAATCATACAATACAAATTTATGTTGATTCCATTATTCTACCCATGCAGGGTGCTGAAGAGAGTCTTGATCAACATTATCAACGCTGCACATCTTCGTTGCAGCGAATTGGCAATAAACACAAAGGTATGTTATCACGGGCGGATGTCTCATTTGTATTTTTACTGCTACGGAATTCGTAAATATTTTCTTTGATATTACATGAGTACTTAAGAAAACTAACTGGTTCTTTGTGGAATGTAACACATGTCATAACTAAGCCGCAATAACAAATGCCAATTTAGATCAGTGGCGACAAAAATTACAATCTGAATGTTTATATCTGGCTTGTTACAATCGCAGGAGAGCGAGTAGTTGCGGTCACCCATGGGGGTGTCATACATACACTCCTCAGGAAGGGTTACCCAAATGACGATTTTATTGGCAAAATTATACCCAATACATCGATCCATGTATTTCACTTGTACGATGACGAAAAATGGACCGTAAAATCCTTGGGTGATGTTAATCACCTCAACCAAACTGATTTTCTGCAATCTGCTCTCGGTGGGGACGAAAAATCTGCTTAGTCCGTGTGTCGGGTTCTCTCGCAATTTGTAGTAATGAATTGAATGCTGGAACTGCCTAGTCACTATTCAGTAACAATGTCATTTAGCTGATGCTGGATTATCGGATTAAGGTGGCCTATGTTCTTACAATCGAATGAGAATAATATGTTGTATTGCTTGATATGGTTATTGGATTGGAAGAAGTTCAAGCAGAAGATAATTTATCATTTACCAAATGCAATCTATTAAAAATTCTACTATATATCTATGCTCCGAAGTATCTTATGCACTGAGGTTTTGGCAATTAATTCTTGGTCTTGGATTTCTAACAGCCTAAAACCTCGGTGTATAGGATGCGTCGGAGCATTAATCCCGCATCATTGTATTCCAACATCAATTAGGACACTATCATGTGAGCTGGAATCGTTCTCTAATTGGAATGAAGGAAGTATTCTCCTTCCAAAAAAGTCATAATCCACCCCTTACGGATGGAAAAAAAAGATTAACAAGTGTAAAATTATTTTTAGAGAGCCAATAGCAATTCTTAAAAACAAATAAACTTTCATACATGAAATAACAATATATATGAAATTTTAATACGTTATTGTACGTAGTATATGAGGACCTTAGAGACTTACATATCAGAAATCCAATTAGGGATCTTTCGGATTGAAGAATCTTAGATTATGGACTCTTGTAGGTAGTCGATGATCCAACCGATGGATCGTTATCGAATTTTAGTATGTTATTGTATGTATTATTTAAGGACCTTTGGAATCTACTAATCAGAAATCTGATATACGAATCTTCCGAATTGAAGGAAATACGGTAGACTTTACAGTGGTTGGCTCCATTAATCTTAGTGAAGTGATATTTGGTCTTAATGGATGATTAACGTAATTAAATGTTAATATGGTGCTTCTTTGATTCATTGGATCAATTATTTTCTTGTGATTGTTGACTTGTCATTGGAAGATAGTGTGAGGTATGTGATGGATGAAAAGGAATTCTTGGTTATTATATATTTTTTTGAAGTAATCTAGAATCTAGTGAATTATACTTGTTGAATTTCATGGAGTGATTTTGGAACTTTATGTTATTTTCCTGCTAAGAGATGCCATGAGAAACGTCGGGGTTAATAATGGTGAATTGAGAATGGCTTGATTCATTTTTAAGGTACGTAGCCAGTCTAATAGAGGTTAAATATAGCCATGGAATAAAAGCAGAATTATTGCGTAGTGGAACCATTGATTGGGTTTTGGGTCATGCCTTGGAGGTGAGACATGAGAGATGTACAGGTACTTGGCGACGTCACATGTTGATCCTGACGTATCTCAAGATCGAGGTGTGATAATCTCAACTAACTGAATTTGCAAATATTATCCCTCTAGTAGATTAAAAAATTTATATATATATATATATATATATATGTATGTATATATATAACTCATATGCCATTTTTAATAAATGAATAAAATTAAAAGCTTGTTTGATAACTATTTTAGTTTTTAATTTTAA
This sequence comes from Pyrus communis, assembly GCF_041283825.1. Taxonomy (NCBI): domain Eukaryota; kingdom Viridiplantae; phylum Streptophyta; class Magnoliopsida; order Rosales; family Rosaceae; genus Pyrus; species Pyrus communis. Next base: position 24,036,988 of record NC_142579.1, on the reverse strand, counting down.
TTTATTTTTAAAATAAAAAACTTTTTTAGTCACTGTTTTCAATCGAAAACAATGTGACATAAAGATCAAAACCAAGCCAGATATAAAACAACTTTTCTATTACCACCCATTCTCTTAGTGTAGATAATATTGTTTGTTTAAAAAAGACAAGTATGTGTAGGATGTTTTAAGTATCTGGAGTGCATTCAACAGTATATATGGGTGCCAATAAAACAACCCTTGAGGAAGATTGAGATTTAATAAAAATCTAGTGTTAGATTACGTATTGATTATAGTCCATTGATGTGTGCTTAATTCAAATTAACTAATGTTTATTTTATTCAATGTCTCCCATTAAATATTTAAATTTATTAATAAACACATTTTAATTTATTTTTTGACCAAAAAAAGTTTTTAAATTTATTAGTTTTATTTAGCATTCTTCAAAGTTGAAAGACTCAATTAATGTATTTAAATGTTATTACCGAAATGTATTATATTAAATTAATGTACCTAAATGTTTGTATCAAAATATATATACTGAAATGTGAGTACTTAAATGTATGCACCGAAATGTATTATAATGAATTTGATGTATCTAAATGAAGAATACAAGGTATATCTAAATGTATTGTATGACAAAAATTAGTTTATCTAAGGTTTACAACAAAATATATTACGATGAATGAAATAAAAATTATAATTATAATGAAATATAATTAACACATTAAAATTAAGAAGAAAAAGAGAAATAATTAAAACATTAAAATTAATTAATAAATACGGTGATTAATATATAAGAGACTAAAATTAAATTTTAATCTTAGTCATAGTTTTAATTTAAATGTCATCATCGCCAATTATTAAAATAAAGTTTCCTATTATAAAAACTACAAAAAAAATAGTTTTAATTTTTTATCTTCAGTATTTATACCATTATTTGTTGGGAAAGTAAACGGCCAAAAGAACTAGATTCCAGGCAAGTTCCGTGTCTTTTCACAAACAGTCAGATTCTTCTTCTATTTAATTAACAATGACTGCAACGCGCTGTCTGAGTCCTCTCCTATATCTTTCGCTCGGAAAAGAATCCTTTTCTGTGGATTACAGATTCTAATGCTGATCGTTTATCGTACATTGTACGGTCAGAAATTATTTTGAATTTAAAATTTAAAATTAAATATAAATAGTAGCTAACGAAAACTAATCACATAATGTACAATGAACGGTTACGATCACTGATCCTTAGAAAAATGATTCCGCGAGGATCTTTTTTCCCTTTCACTCAACCCCCTCGCGCCGCACGTAGCTTGCAGCTCAGCGTTGACTCGTACGGCGGCGTCGTCAGCTCCCGATTCATTCTCCTTGTAATCCTATCCTCCATTTCCTTCCAATCGCATAATTCGTCAATAAACTGAAAAAAAAAAAAAAAAAAAAAAAAAAAAAAAAGAGCTTTAAATTCAATGGTTCTTATAAACTTGTGGATTCAATGCAGCTGTGTTGACTCGGATTAAAAAGCTTTAAATAATTTTATTACCAGGTCATATAAAATATTGCTTATAACAAGAAGAGTATAAATGATCATATAGTTAAAACCGCTCAGAAAAATAAACATTTCATAAAGAATCAGAAGTAATAACAACTCATCAAGGTTAAAAGAATTGTAGCATTTATAGAGCAAAGTCACGTGATTTCAAACCATCGTCATTTTTTATGCACAAATAAAAGACAAAAAACTGTGACAATTTTTTATATTTGGTGGGAAAGTAAACGCCTGCAACGAAGATTAGATTCCAGGCAATTTCCATGTCCTTTCGCAAACAATAGATTCTTCTTCTATTTAATTAACAATGATTGCAATGCGCACTCTTAAATTCTCAACCTCCCACTTTCACTCGACCCCTTCGCGCCTCACGGAGCTAGCAGCTCAGCGTTGACTCGGGTACCGCCGCGTCGTCAGTTCTCGATTCATCCATGGCGGAGGCCCATTCCTGGTCTGATCTCCCTCTCATTCTCCTTGTAGGCTTGTACCTCAATTCTCCGTTTCCTTCCAATCGCATACCTCGTCAATAAATTGAAGAAAATGAAGCTTTAAATTCAATCCTTTTTTTCATCTTGTGGATTCAATGCAGCTGTGTTGACTCGGATTACGCGGAGATCATTGTAGTGCGTCACGGCGAAACAGTCTGGAATGCCGAGGGTAGAATCCAGGTCCTCTTTTTCACTTAAACTACGTCGTTTTGTTAGTTGTTTGATGAGTAGAGGTGTGAGTTTTGAGTTAGCTGATATGCTCATAGTCATAGCACAATCTAAAATCTTAATATGTTCTAATTCTAAACTCCGGATAATATCAAATTAACTTGTTAAGCAAGTAATCATTAAGACAATGAAAATGGAATTTTAGAGTACAAATAACGCCGTGTATAGATGTTCGTTCTATCAGAAATTGTTATGGAATCATAATGTTGTTTTATCCTCAATGGACATTTTTTGCTATTACGTGACTATGTCATTGGCATTGCTGGTAGGGTAACGTATTTTTTGTTCGTCATTTATATATCTGCATGCCTTTCTTCTGGCTTTGAATCGCTGATTAAGTAAGGCTTTTCTGGTTTCTTTGTTTTCAGTAAATTAGAGGAATACCGTCTGTAGTCTGTACTTTGACTGATGTTTGTGTTTAGTACGTGAATTTTGGAATAGGTCACTTTGCCCCTTGTAACTTCAATTCTATTATTTAAAGTGGACATCTGCTCTCTTTCCTGTCAAAAATGACCATGCATCACACACGCCACGCTTTCTTAGGGGCATTTTGTCGCTCCAAAGGAACCGCAAGAGAAAAGAAAATGAGGTGGTTTTGATGTCTGCCTATGAAGAACACTACATTGCTCATTTAAAGTAAGAGAAAAACATTAAGTGTGCATCGAGGTGGTGCTGCCACGACAGGCACCAAGCATGAGTAGATTTTCTTGATCATTAGTGCAATTACCCTTCTTTTCTAAAAAAAGTAAATTTATGTTTGGCAGGGGAATTTGGATGTTGAATTAAATGACGCTGGGAGGCAGCAAGCAGCTGCAGTAAGTTACAAACTGCATATATACATGCTGTTTGAGGAGCACATATGACAGTTTTGAGTCTTACCCTTTGCTTGTTAATGTCTGACAAATTTTTCGTTTATGGCCTGAAGCTGGGTGACAGATTATCCAAGGATCCCAAAATCTCCCTTGTATATTCTTCCGATCTCAGTCGAGCTTATGAGACTGCACAGATAATTGCCTCTAGGTGTGGTGGGCTAAAGGTAGGTCATCTACTAATGGAAAGCAGATTCCGTAAATGGTAGTAGCGGATTTCATTAAAAATACTGTATGTAGTACCGCAAGTGCTTTCTTGATGCTCTAATCTAGCAAAATAGACAGACATGAAATTGTTAGCTGCGTGTATAAGTTTACCACGGTTCGCTAATTAGTACATGGAGTCAACTCAGCTAAATACATGCTACGGAAATTGCTACTGGATCAAATCAAATTTTAATCTGAAGCCAAATGTAAAAGGACTTCTGGGTTAAAATTCAGGTTGTAACCGATCCTGATCTACGAGAAAGGCATAAAGGTGTTCTTCAAGGACTTGTATACCATGAAATTCCCAAACTTTATCCTGAGGTTCACCAGGCCTTTTTATCTGGTGACACGAGTAATGATTTCCCGGTAAGCAATCTCCTTGTACTTTGAGTTTAAGCATATAACAGTTGGTACTTGTTTGAATTTTGTAAGTAGATCTAACATCCGGATTATAAAAGTACTCCAATGAGAGACTTTATGGAATTGATCCGTGCGCCTTGATTTTGGACTGTCTTCTGAAATCTTGGTACTGCCTGTCTTCGCACTCGAAGAGAGACGACTCATAGCATATAGGATTGTAATGTCGGTATTGTTCTTTCTTGCCAAATCATACAACACACATTTATGTTTATTCCATTATCCTACACGTGCAGGGTGCTGAAGAAAGTCTTGATCAACATCATCAACGCTGCACATCTTCGTTGCAGCAGATTGGCGATAAACACAAAGGTATATTATCATGGGCAGATGTCTCATTTGTAATTATACTGCTATGGAATTTGTAAACTTTTTCTTTGAGATTACATGAGTACATAACAAAACTAACTGGTTCTTTGTCGAATGCAACACATGTCATAACTAAGCCGCGCTAACAAATGCCAATTTAGATCAATGGCGACACAAATGACAATCTGAATGTTTATATCCCGGCTTGTTACAATTGCAGGAGAGCGAGTAGTTGCGGTCACTCATGGGGGAGTCATAGAAACACTACTCAGAAAGGGTTACCCAAATGGCGATTTTCTAGGCAAAGTGGCCAATACATCGATCCATATATTTCACTTGTACGATGACGAAAAATGGACCGTAAAATCCTTGGGTGATGTTAGCCACCTCAACCAAACAGATTTTCTGTAACAGCTCTCTGTGGGGACGAAAAATCTGGTTCGACCGTGTTTCGGGTTCTCTCGCAATTTGTAATAATGAATTGAATACTGGAACTGCCTAGTCACTATTCAGTAACAATTTCACTTAGGTGATACTGAATCATCTCTTTAAGGCGGCGTAAATTAACGCCGGCGATATGTTTTAGCAATCGAATGATAATATATAATATGTTGTATTGATTGATATGGTTCTTGAATTGGAAGAAGTTCATGCATAAGATAATTTATCATTTAAAAAATGCAATCTATCCAAAAATTCTACTATGTTCTAAAGTATTCTATACACACAGATTTTTTTTTGCCATTAGTTTTGAATGGTGATATATGTTCATTCCAATGTTTTATTTCTTATCCACCTTATATTTACACCCACCATAAAAAGTGAAAAAATACAACTCTTTTCCCACCTGCCATTATTTCTAAAATAACCCTACATATCTCTTTTTCAATTTTTTCTTGCTTTTAAAAAATTATTACATATTTTAAAAAGCCAATTATCACTAAATGAAAATACCCAAGAACTCCAAATATCAGCATCAGGCAGAAGCCCTCTCCCTAGAAAATTTGCAAAACTATCATTATCGACTCCGCAAATCCCCAACACCTAGCGCCCCTCCTCGATCGCCAACCATTGCAGCACCACCACGTCTCAAAAGCCGCTCCAGTACCTAATTTCTATTGTTTCCAATTTGATTTCAGACCGCGCAAGAGAGAGTGTGATTAAATTCAAAGAGCTTCACTCATAATTTGGTGCCGCACCGACTTTCTCTACCATCAAATTCCTCCAAATTCAATATATGGTAGGTATCCAAATTGTTCCAAAACATCAAACACGATCGGGGTTCAACGAGTGTCGGTTTTGTGAGTCCCCTAATGTAATATGGACCATAAGCTTCTCTCCTCATCTATCTCAACATTATAATAGTCTTGTCACATCTCGGCCCAGGCCCCCACCATATTCTGGGCTCAACTCCACCGTAGCACGATATTGTCCACTTTGGGCCCCGACCATGCCCTCAAGATTTTGTTTTTGGAAATTCACAAGAGAACTTCCCAGTGGGTCACCCATCCTAGGACCATTCTCGCCCAAACTCGCTTAACTTAGGAGTTCCAATGGAACCCGAAACCAATGAGCTCCCAAAAGGTCTCGTGCTATAGGAGGTGGGCATGTACATATAAGACACATCACCCTCTCTCCGTTCGTCGATGTGGGATGTTACAATCCACCCCCTTAAGGGTTCAACGTCCTCGTCGGCACACTCGCACCACACGGCAGAGTGACTCTGATACCATTCTGTCACATCCCAATCTCGACTCCGCCGTAGCACGATATTGTCTGCTTTGGGCCTCGACCACATCCTCACGGTTTTGTTTTTGGGAACTCACACAAGAACTTCCCAGTGGGTCATCCATCCTGGGATTGCTCTCGCGCGAACTCGCTTAACTTCGGAGTTCCAATGGAACCCGAAGCCAATAAGCTCCCAAAAGGCCTTGTGCTATAAGAGGTGGACATGTACATATAAAGCACATCACCCTCTCTCCGTTGATCGATGTGGGATGTTACAAGTCTTGAAGACTAACTTGCTCTACTCTCTGGTGAAGCTTGATAACATCTTCCACAACATGTGCTATATTGCGAGCATCAAGGTTTTGCTCTGTCTAGTCCGAAATCCCCTTTTCATGATAAGTTTAATTTTTGAACTTCCTTTCCCAAGAAAGCTTGTGGGAGTCATGATATTTTTTTTTTCTTATTTATGATATTTTAGTTTTTTTTTTTTTTTTTTTTTATCAGTATAACTACTAATTTGATTAAAAAGAATCAATATAACTAATAATTATGTGGCAATACATAATTGGTTGATTTTTAGGTATGTAAAGGTCATTTTATACCATGATAAATTTTTCAATAAGAGTATCATTTTATAGTGGGTGAGGAAATAAGACACTGGAATGGGCTTAATAGTACTCTTAATTTGTTATCATTAGATTTCTAATGGCCACAAGCCTCAGTGTATAGGATGAGCTGGAACGTTAATCTCGCATTCTGTGTATTCCAACATCAATTAGGACACTATTGTGTGAGCTGGAATTGTTTCCCTGATTGAGGGAAGTACACCCACCCCCCCCCCCCCCCCCCCCCCAAAACACACAAAAACAAAACAAAAAACCCCCAAAAAAAGTCATAATCCGCCCCCTTAACAAATGGAAAAAAAATATTGACAAGTGCAAAACTATTTTCAGAGAGCAATAACAAATCTTAAAAATAAATATACTTTTATACATGAAATGATAATATATATGAAAGATAATTCCTAAAAACTGTATATCTATTGTCATTTCATATATCCTTACTCATGTGTCATTTTTAACAGTAATGTCTCGTTTGATAACCATTTCAGTTTTATGTTTTTATTTCTTTAAAAAATGGAAAGTAAAAAAATCAAAACCATCAAAAGTTAAAAACTTAAAAAAGTAGTTTTTAATTTCTTAGTTTTAGTTTTCATAATTAACAAATCTTCAGTTTTCAAAAAAAGCTAAAAACAAAATGATTGTCCTTACGTAAATCAAAGTGATATTTCTCTAAATAAATAAAAAAAATCAAAGCCACATTTCACTAATACAAGGACCAAACAAATAGTTTAGCCCAATAAAAGCCCATTTATGTTCATATTAGAGCGTCTCCCTTTTGGGCTTAGCCCAATTATAAATTATTAAATTTCACTTGGCGGGCAGCACATTATCTGGTGGGAAAATCAAGGCCTGCGACAAAAATTAGATTTCTTGTCTTCTTACCAACAATTTAGATTCCACTATTTTCGGAAAGAATAAGATTCCTTTCGATTCTTTTCGGATCCTGAAAATTAATGAATGAAATGAGCACTCTAAATTTTCTCACTCTCACTCAGCCCCCTCGCGCCTCACGGAGCTCGCAGCTCAGCATTGGCTCAGTACGGCCGAGTAGTCATCCACGGCGGCGGTGTCAGTTCCCGATTCATCCATGGCGGACGCCGATTCCAGGTCCGATCTCCCTCTCATTCTCCTTGCACCTCTATCCTCGGTTTCCTTCCAATCGCATGGTTCGTCAATTGGGGTTTGTATATATCGAATCTTCGATTGCTGGAAAAAGTAATAAGTTGAAGAATGAAAGCTTTGGATTCAATTTGATTTATTGTTAATCCTGTGAATTCAATGCAGCTGTTTGAGTTCTGATTACGCGGAGATCATCGTAGTTCGCCACGGCGAAACGGCCTGGAACGCTGACCGTAGAATACAGGTCTTCTTTTTCACTTAAACTACGTCGTTTTGTTAGTTGTTTGATGAGTAGAGGTGCATGATTTAGGTCAGCTCATAGCACAATCAAAAATTTTATGTTAATATCCCAAATTTCGCGGCTTGTTTACTCTGCGAATCTGCGATAATATTGAACTTGTTAAGCAAGTAGTTCTTAAGAGAATGAAAATGGTATGTAAGGTTACAAGTGATGCATTGTGTAGTATTCTATCGGAAATTGTTATGGGATTATAGTGTTGTTGTTTTATACCCAACAAACATTTTCCGTTGCTTCGTGACTATGTAATTGACCTCGCGGTTAATGAACATTTTCCTCTGAACTTTGACCGATGTTTGTGTTTAGTTCATAAAATTTCGAAATGGGTCGCTTAATTCCGTTGAACTTCAGTAAAATGATTTAAAGTGTCCCTTGGCATGACTTCGGTTATCTTTCCTGTCAAAAATGGTCACGCATCACATGCACTGCTTTTTCTTAGAGGCATTTATGTCACACCGAAGGAACTGCGGGAGAAAAGAGAATGAGGTGCTTTAGATGGTTGCCTATTGAAGACACTATTTTGCTCTTTTTAAGAGAAAAAAAATATCAAGTGCGGGTCGATCAGTGAACACTGACTTTGGGGGTGGCTGCCACGGCAGCCGCCAAGCTTGGGATGCTACAGTAGCTAAAAGAAATTCCCTAGAAAGAGTGTCCAGCAATTCTAAGAACCTCCAATTCTTTTTCATTATTATTTTCTTCTCATGGTTCCTGTAGAAAACAGAAATACCCCTTAAAAATGGCCAGATGCCTGTCACGTCTTTGTTTTATATGGGAAGGATAACAGCAATTATGCCAAGTGTCATTTGGAGATATCAAATGAAGTTCCGGGACATTGTGATCTGAATTGGATGACCAAAGTGAGACATGGGCAAATTTCCTGGATTATTACTGTGTTTTACCCTTCTTTTCTAAAAGCTAAATTCATGTTGGGCAGGGTCATTTGGATGTTGAGTTAAACGATGCTGGGAGACAGCAAGCAGCTGCAGTAAGTTACGAACTATATATATTGTATATACACACAGAATTTTTAAGGGAAGGGGTCCCCATTTTTTGAGGAACACACACGACGGTTTTAAGCCATACCTTTGACTTGTTAATCTCTGACAAAGTTTTTGTTTGCACCCTGAAGGTGGGTAATAGATTATCCAAGGATCCCAAAATCTCCCTCGTATATTCTTCTGACCTGAGTCGAGCTTATGAGACTGCACAGATCATTGCATCCAAGTGTGGTGGGCTAACGGTAGATAATCTTTTTTTACTCCCTGTTGCATCTATTGAAGTAGATTCCATAAAAGATAGTACCGGTTTTTATTGCAATAACAAATAATGTAGATAGTGCCACCAAGTGTTTTCTTGATTCTCTAAACTAGAAAAACAGACATGAAATTGGAAGCTGCATTATATAAATATAAATTTACTGTGGTTTGGCAATAAGTAAAGTAAAAGTATGGAGTCAAAGTCTTGGTAATCAACTCATCTAATACATGCCACCGAAAATTGGAATTGGATAAATCAATTTATTAATATGAAGCCAAATGCATAATTTGGATGAGAGAAATTGTTTTTTTCTTTTCGGTATATCATATGTAAAGACTGTTGGGTAAAATTTCAGGTTGTAACAGATCCTGATTTACGAGAAAGGCATTTAGGTGATCTTCAAGGACTTGTTTACCATGAACTTGCCAAACTTAAACCTCACGCTCACCAGGCCTTTTTATCTCGTGAGACATGTCAAGAGATCCCAGTAAGCAATCTTCTAGTACTTTGGGCCTAAGTATATAACAGTTGGTACTTCTTTGAATTTTGTATGTAATCTAACATCCGCATTACAAGAGTACTGCCTATCTTCACACCCGACTGAGGTTGATGTTCTAGTCTCTGGTTTGGGTTGGAGAAAGAGGGTACTTGTAAGATATAAGATTGTGGTATTAGTATTGTTCTTTCTTGCGTAATCGTGCAATAGATGTCTAATTGATAACCTATATCTACGGACTCTACTGTTTTTTCATGGTAATGGCTATCGTCGCATAGCATGTGATATCATGGTTAAAACGAGTGAAAAATCAGCCAACATGTAATTATGATAATGGATACCCTAAAATTATTCTGCTCAGGGGCATTAATTTTAGCTTTGGACATCACAATACAAGTTTATGTTTATTTCACTATTCTACAAATGCAGGGGGGTGGAGAAAGTCTTGATCAACTTCATCGACGCTGCACATCTTCATTGCAGCGAATTGGCAATAAACACAAAGGTACGGTAGCACGAGGGGGATTTCTCATTTGTATCTTTACTGCTATGGAATTTTCAAAATATTTTAATAAAATATTAGTTAGTTTGTGAGCTCCAATATGCATTTTTTCATTTTGAGATCACGAGTCCTTGAGAAAAACTAACGAGTTCTTTGTTGAATGTGACACAGGTCGTAGAGTGGAATGACCATTTTTAGATCAATATATTTTTGTATAAACTATTCTAATGCAATCGAGACACGTTTTGCCTTTCAATTTATAACTAAGCTGCAACAACAGATGCCAATTTAGATCAAGGGCAACACAAATAACAATTTGAATGCTTATATCGTGGTTTGTTTCAATTGCAGGAGAGCGAGTAGTTGTGGCCACTCATGGGGGGGTCATCAGAACACTCCTCAAGAAAGGTTACCCAAATGGCAAGTCTATAGGCAAAGTAGCCAATACATCGATCCACATATTTCACTTGTACGATGACAACAAATGGGCCGTAAAGTCCTCGGGTGATGTTAGTCATCTTAACCAAACAGATTTTCTGCAATCAAATTTCGGTGGGGACGAAAAATCTGGTTAGTCCGTGTTTCAGGTGCTCTCGCAATTTGTAGTAATCAATTGAATGCTAGAACTACCTAGTCACTATTCAGTAACAATTTCGTTTAGCTGATGCTGAATAATCGTATTAAGGCGGCCTAGATTAAAGCCGCTTGTATGTTTTTACAATCGAACGATAACAATATGTTGTATTGAATTGATTGATATGATTCTTGGCTATTTTGCACATTGCTTGCATCTTCATTTAAGTTGCCAACTTTCACAAATCACAAGCAGAATGCAAGTTGTAGAATCCTTGACCAGACCTACCACATGCATGAAGCACCCAAAAAAACACAAGTTGAACATTGGTGACCCAGCGACGCCAGCACCTACCACTCAACACCACCTTTCTTGGATTGGAAGAAGTCCAAGCGTAAGATATGGCACCGAGGTTGTAATTCATATAACCACTTCATCGAAATTCTATTATGCCCCGGTGCATTATACACCGGAATTTTTCGCTATATCTTGGTCATTGATCATCGACTAGGTATCTAAAGCCAAGAATCCCCGTGTAGAAAATCCTCCAATGCAGTCTATGCATTCCAACATCAACGAAAATCGGCGTTTTTAACACTGGGATCTTGCTTTTCATTTTTTTGACCAAAGATCTAACAATTGAAAATGCAGAGTATTCGATACCCGGAGCCCGATACGAAATTATTTCTCTAATTGGAATGGAGTCCTGTTCTGAGGTGCAAAATTCCTTTGGGTGCTTGTGCTTATTGGAATAGAAGCTGTGGTAGGCTGCAGCGCTCGTTATAATTGTTGGAGAACAATTTAGAAACAATAAAATAACAGAAATACAGAACCAAAATACTTATACTTTATTATTCACAAATACTTGCAATACAGAATGCAATAACACAATAATTACAAAAAATTATTATGATACTAACTTGAATGAATTGAAGGTAGAGGCTAGCGCAAACGCTATGTCCTTCGAACAGTATTTCCGTCCCACTCGTGTGTTTGTGGTTCTACAACGTCTACTCGACCAGGATACAACTACCTAATTCTACAATCCGCACTGGATTATAGAACTCTAGCGAATTGCTTTGTGTGTTTACTCTCTGGAAAGTTTGTCCGGAAAATAAGGAGGAAGAAAAGATAATCATTGATGGAAATGAGTACTCCAGTTATATAGGCTCTTTCATACCTCTTCAAACACCTTTTGGATGTATCTCAAGCTACACAGCTCTTTCCAAAAAGATACAACTCTTTCCAAAGAGTTGTGTCTATTAATCAAAACGTTTTTTAATTAATTTAATTAAAAACTTAATTTGAAATTAAAACTAATTGATCAGATTAATTTTAATTCCTTGGGCCAGGCCCAAGGCCCAAGGGTTTAGGTCTTGATTAATTAATATTAATTAATATTAATATTATAGTATAATCATCAAGCCTAATCCACACAACCATAAGGTCCAAGCCTTCAATCCATTTCCAAATGCTCCAAGTTCTAATTACTAAGAAAAAGGAATAAGCTTATATAAAGGCTAGTGAAAAAATACTGTTAACTAATGTGGGACAAGAGGGTCTCAAACTCCAACAATAATTGCTTTGTGCTGTTAGTTTTGGGTAATTTAATGCTGGGTTTATGGGAATGTGAAGTTGGTGTGAGGTGGTTGTCACTGGCCAAGAAGGTCATTTACAACGTTTTCTGACCGACTATTGAGAAGAGGCATGCAAACCTTAATGAGTCATGATCATCAAAATATAGGAGGACCCAGGTAAAGATTGCTGGGTTCATCTTAAAATGGGCAGTGGACCCCGAAATTATCATCCAACCTCTGGAGTCAACAAACATATGGTTACGTTAAGGGTTTCGTTTGAAGACCATTTTATGTTTGTTTTTGTTGCTACAAATGAGGGAATTATATGGGACAAGGATGAACGGGAATACATAGAAAAATGGTAATGAGAGTGATGTAGAAGAAATGTTTACGGAGTAGTACATTCTCCTTCATTTTTCACTCGTTTCCCACCGCCATCCTTCCACCCTTCTTTATTCCTCATTTCAAGCATGTATTTTCTTTTTAACTCTAAGAAAAAAGAATAAAAAAATTAAAAAAAAAAGCTAAATGATTATAAAATGAACCCTAAGGCGGGATTTACAAATTTGTTTTTCTCAGCATTAAATTTGAAACTTAAACAAAAGTTAAAACCATAATTTGTTTTCTTCTTTTAGACTAGTAGAATTGTAGAAACGATATTCTATACTAATGGGAGGGAGGGGATTTGAAATCAAGACTAGTAATTGAAGAGAAATACCCAAACCATCAAGACAATCCACCTGTAGCCAAGGTTCTAAAAGACACTAAACACTAGTCGGACGGTGAACTAGGGCCTAGGCAGACTAGGCGGACTTAAGTAAATTTATTATACATTGTGTAAATAAATGCCCATTTATACTTAAAAAAACACATAATTGTATGTGATATATTAATTGAATAATAAAATGACATAGAGATTATAAAGTGTTATAACATATTGAAAACATGGGGAACAATCATGTTCATCCAAGTATTTAAAAAGCCTCTTACATTTTATTGATAAAATAAAATGCAAAATGAAAGTTATCAATTTTCTGTCTAAGTGAGAGTGACAACCTAGACGGGTGCCTAGGCGGGTTTAGGCGGATGTCTAAGCAAATCTAGGTTTATTTTCTTAATATTCAAACGCTTAGGGATTAATCGGGACGGTGACCAACTGCCTAACTGCTAGAACGGTGCCAATAGCATATGCCAATATTCATGTGTTAGTTCATAAACAATGGATATTAATTGCAAATAGAAAGGACATTATTCAATATTATAAAAAAGTTAGAATTCTCGGATGTGAGATTCACATTCTCAACAAACATATACTTGAACCGACATGATTTTGACCATAAAAATAATTTGATTATACATAGCAAAAGAACATCCGAATCTGAAAGCATCATGATGGAACAAATTGACCCCAAGAAAAGATGGATGGAAAATGATTCAATAGCAATGATAATTTTCTATGTTTTCTTATGCTTATGATTTCATTGGCAAGGTAAGCATGCGCGCCATGCGTTGCGTGGGGCTTCCTCATATGCCACTGTTTGATACATATGATTGATTTGGTTTGGTTTGATTTTGACTAATTGAAGAAAATTAATTTGAATTGGTTCGCTTTGGTTTTAGCTTGGGTTTATTCAAGCCTCTCGTTTTAAATTAGGTTGGTTTTATTCCGGCCTCTCATTTTTAAATTACGCAAAACAAGTCAACAAATAAAGTATATACTATTAACTTATTCCGTTATTAATCAACCTAATATAGACTAATATTAGTGTTAAGTAGTTTAATTTTGCTTTTCTTTTCTTTTTGACTTCTGCATAAGCTACAAGATCGTTTTCCGACTTTAGCCAAAGTGCCAACATCGTTGATTATGTGAATGATGATACATTGTGATGGTCAACCCTTAAAACAAAATTTTATTAATTTACTCTCACATGCATCATGTTCTCAGGTTTTTAGCGATTTTTTTAATGTTTTGTCCAACGAGTCCGGCACCACCCACATCCACATGGTAAACTTAAACCAAAAAATGGATATTATTATTGGCAGCCTAAAACATGGTACAGTGTATGTATATATGCCCATTGGAAAAATTGGATGCATGAGCTAGCCATGCATGCATCCCCCTCCATTTGGCGCCAATCCAATGAAAGGCAGCTGGTTCATGGCTTCATGCATTGAGATTGCAGGTTTAAGTGATTCGTAAATCCTAGTCATAATTCCACACACGTGGATGATCTTATTGCTGGAGAAATAAGGGAAAATTGAGGAAAGGAAGTAGTGGGAGAGATATATAAGAGCACTTAGTCACATTCAAAGTTCTGTGTTTGATTTGTCCTTCTTTGATATTTTTTATAGCAATAAACAAAAAATGTTGAAGAAAGTTGAGGTTATTAACAATATGAGAAAGAACCTACCGTCATAAGCTATTGCAAGATTTTGCTTTTCACATCCTAATATATTTTGACAAAATGCAATGTTGTAACTTATATATATTTTAGTGGGGGGCTGAATCATGACCAGAGTGTTTGGTGCGTAGCAATATCATGAAGCATGAATGTTGTTAGATTTTGGAATTAGGTCTGACATTGTAAGTGGGGGGCAATTGGCCCCTAGGAGTTTTACAAGTTTATTAAATTATTAAATTAAAATTTGACAAACTGTTGTAGTTTAATTAGTTGCTTAAGAATATTCATCCTTGCATCCGAAATTTCTTGTTCAAATCTTCGTTTTTGTAGTATAAATAAATTTCAGCACAGACCATTCTAGCGTACACCAAAAAAATTATTCTGGGATAATTAAATTTATTTACGTTTGAAGTCATATATAACATGAAAGCATCATTAATTATTGCTGCCGATTCACGTGAATTCGAAACCGCCCCAAAGTCCAAATTCAACACTTCCCAGCTAAAGCGAGAGAGAGGAGAAATCCACTAGGGCTCCACTACTATTCCTTTTCTTGGTTAGCAAGCTTCTTATTGTACTATTCTCATAACTTGCCCATCCGTTCGTCTCGGAAACATCTCGCTCTCTTATCACTTGGTTACTAAGAATTCATTGTTTAATGACTAAAAATTCATTGTCACCTGATGATCAACGAATTTATGGTCACTCACACTCATATTCGATATCAAGGTTTTGAGATTAAAATACTAAAAACACATATTTATTCTCTACTTTTGATATTAAATCTAATGGTAAGTGATCAAGCGTTTCTTAGTGATCAAGAACAGATTTAGGTGCAATTGAAAATGTCATTTTGTATATTAATGCATAACAAGCTAAGGCGCATGCACGATAGTCCTAATTTTTCATTAGATGATGCATTAATATACGAATTGTCGACGTGTTCTTCTTCTATCGGTCTTCTCTCCTCTCAGTCAATCATCTTCCTTTTTTTTTGTTTCAATTTGCGATTCAATTTAATTTGAAATTAAGAAATCTTCCTTCTTTTTTTTTTTTTTTGAAGAACTATGCATAATAGTTAAATGGAGCCTAGTTAAATATTGTGACATTTGGAAATCCTTACTTCTGTGATTGTGATATGATTAGTGAAATATGCATTTTGAATAGGGTTGTTGTGCTGCAGGTTTTTTATGATGTACCAAATATTTATTTTGGGTTGAATTTCAACTTCTAATAGATTGATTAGTAATCTCTCATGGGTTTGGAAATAATAATTTGTTTGCGAGCTTCTTTGTACTGTAATTGAGTGTGTTAGCGTCATTTTACTTTTCATTCGGATGGTAAGCAAAAATTCCTCAACTATACAAGAAATGAGGAAGATAAATACACTAACACACTTTGTTTTCTCTTCAATATCAGGGTTGAATACATTTCGTTTGCATATTTCTTAATAATGGTTTCCCACTTTTCCTTTAGAAAGATTTGAAAGTGCTGCTGATTTTGCTTTTGTATTTATTTTGTTGTTAGGAATTAATATTGGGAGGTGTTAAATGGACAGTTGGGATTGGGTTCAAGTCTCACAACAGAGTGCGGGCATTCCTGCTAGTTGTCACTCAATAGCAAGTTGGTGATAAACAATCAGTGTACCTAAGATTGTGCAGCTTGTCAAACATTTGAATCCTTACTTTGGAATAGTCCTTGTTATTAGGTACCTACCAAACAATTTTTGGTACGTCTACAATGTCCGTTAATGAGACTACTTTTCATGAAAGTTTTCACTAATACGATAACTTATACTACTTCTAACAACATTGAAATGTTATCGTTTGACCAAAAAGAAAATGTTAAGAGGTACTAAATTAGTATCTCTCACCTTCCATTGTTAAAGAAATCAGTTATCCAATCTGTTAGACGCATCAAAACTTGTTCTATAATTCGAGAAGAATTGAGAGGTTAGATGCTAGATTATCATCAACGAGGACAACATTTTTGACATAATTCTACTAATTATCAGAATCGAGATCCCTAATTGTCCATTTTTTTAATATAAAATACTAATTATTTTTCCTCACCCCGTTAGTTGGTAACATAAAATGCCAAAAAAATAAATAAAAGAAAAGCATTAACTTGTAGAAAAATTAATAATAATTCTTGCAAACACGTTTTAGATTCAAAACATGCACAACACATGATATATTTTGTGTAACAATTTCTTGAACACGTTGGTTCGAGATAGTCTATGCGTGCTTGTTTTGCTTCTTAAAGAAAAATTAATTCAATACGTATATGCTTTATTCTTTTAAAGAGAAAAACAAAAAAACAAAATAGAGCGGGCTGATTTTCACACCTCACTTTTACGCTACCACTTTTTAATATTTTTTTGTTAATTTCTAACCATTAGATCAAATAAATAAATAACAAATGATTGCAAAAAATTAAAAGGAACTTGTGAAAATAATTTTTCCATATCTATATTAATCTCTATTAATTAATGAAACTCTCTTTTGTCAACCAAAAGAGGGTGAAAAGACAACTTAGTCTTCTATCACATAAAAAAAATGATGGGCAATAATGTAATTTCATAGGTTCAAATTTTATTGTTTTTTATTGAAACCTCATCTACAAGTGATATTAAAATATCTCTAATATTTAAAATTAAAAAAAAAAAAAACCAAAAACAAAAACCTCCCACTCCCCCCACGTTCTCTCTCTCTCTCTCTCTCCCCTTCTCATTTTCTAAAGAAATATGTTCATACACATAAAGTGTGTAGGCAAATGCTAGTGTGTGTGTGTATATATACATACTCTTTTTCGTTTTTCTATTGGTCTATTTTGTTATGTGGAAAAATATATTTCTCATGGGAAGTGAATATTTGGCCAATCAGTGGATCCTCATTTTTTTTAAATTAGGGATTAGTTATGGGGCCAAAACGACATCGAACTTCAACTATTCGAACTGACTGTTTTTCAAATTGCACATCATGGATCATCCTTACAAAATATTAGCCAAATTGGAAATATTTGAGGCATATAATTGAGATCAAAGAAATTGACAAACACTATAGTTTAAGAAACATTGAAATTTCATCATGACAGTTGAACGGGCAAATGGTTTCAAATTGAATTTATTTTTACGAGGATGATCTATCAATCGAGAATTACAACACTCGGATCGCTGAAATCCGATATATAGTAGGTCGCATAACTAACGCTGGGATTGCTCTAAAGGGACTGTTTGGCCAATATGTAAAAGCTATCTTGGGCATTTTACTGGGTCTAACGTCCAATCTGACCAACCGATCCAATATGGGTTGAGTTTGGGTTCTAAACATTAAAACTTTACTTTTGAGTAAAAATTAAACCGTTTGTTCAATAGGGGGTTGAGTTGGGTTGAAGTATTATTAAACTGATTGAAACCAACCCACCTAAATAACAATAATTCTGAAAAATATATGTACATTGACTAAATTTATACATGAATGTAGTAACTTTTAAATGTACTTGTTTATTAATGCTTGATTTAAATAGTGAAATTTATATATTAGTAACATGTAGTGATATAACAACATCAAATTCATATGAATTAGGCCACTTAGTTTTGCGGTAGTATTCCTCTTTACCTGCAAGTAAGAGATTTTAGGTTCGATTATCGCTAAAGGAGAATTTGAACCACATTATTGTTAGCCCATTGTGAGGTTTAGCCAACTCAGTACCCTTTTAATGTATATAAAAATTCACATCAATTAGGCCTAGTTCAACGTAACCATTGATTATTGGTCTCTCATGCTTACATTAGGAATAAGTAAAAAGCCAATCAAACTTAACCCGTGGAGCCCACCCAATCCATACTGCCTAAGAGTAATTTGGATGGGTTAGATTGGCCAACTAATTGAAGTCTAATACGACCAATCCACCGATGTCCATCCCTAATTATCTTGTCCAAGAAGAAAGGCAGCCTAAAAAACGAAGCAGTTTTGACTTTGGAGGGCGTTTCTGTTTCGGACGACCGCGGAACAGCGCCCGCCCGGATCAAAACGTCCATTTCGTCTTTTGTCTTTCGGATAGCGTAAATCAAGAAACTTCGCAATCATTTCCGTCGCTTGCCCTAACAAACGGCACCGCAAAATCGTAATTAACTATTGAATTAACCGCTAATCCAACAACCCTCCCATCGCACGCCACGTGTTCCGTTCACCCACGGGCTGGACCACTCCACTTGTTTTTGCTCCAACAGAAGCTAACAAGTAACAACTATTTAATACGAAGCTTAATCCGTAATTAATTAATTAGTTAAATAACCGATTTCATTTAAAATATTTATTTATTTTTTTCATTATGTTAAGAGGGAGAGAAGGGAAGTTACTTATAAAGAAAACTTTTGTTTATAAGTAAGGTTTACATGAAATGAGCTATTGCTGATAGCATTTTGATCTACTAATGGGTTGATATATGAAGAAAAATTTACCCATATAATATATTTTTGAACGAAATGATGCTATTTACATTAAAATGATGCACGAAAAAACTAAACTTCATAATAAACTAATAAAAATATGAAGAAAATCGAATGTGAGGCTTCGTACAAGTTAAAATAAGTACTAGTACTAACTTGCTCCAATTAATAAATTTGAGTTGTTGAATACAAATTATAAAATAAAATAAAAGCGAACGCATCGTCGTTTTCGCTTTTATCGCTTTCTCTATGGATTCCTATCCACCTCTCTTCTTCTTCTCAATTGCCGGAGACAAATCCCAATTCCCAGAAATTCAAATTTAAAATTCCGAATCCTTTCAAAAACAAGAAAAATATTTTCTTTTTGCTTATAAATTCTTGAGAATTTCGGAAAGTCTCAGGGGTTTTTGAAAATTTTGATCCGGAAATCCGATACCCAAACGCGATGCTCTGACCTCCGGAATCGGGAATTGAAATCCCCAGGCTCGGTCTGTTTAGGGAGGAATCTCCGATTACCAAATGGGTCTCTGCACCTCCAAACCCTCCCTAAACTCGCACACTTTCTCGCCGCAATCCGATTCCCCACCAACCAAGGAGAGCTCCGTTCCGCCGCCGAACGCCGCCGGAAATGGAAAAAACCGTAGAGATGAGAAGGCTGAGGAGGAGAACGTCAAGAAGTCTCCGTTTTTCCCATTCTACAGCCCCAGCCCGGCACACTACTTCTTCTCCAAGAAGTCTCCGGCGAGATCTCCGGCGAATGTGAGCTCGAACTCGACCCCGAAGCGGTTCTTCAAGAGGCCTTTCCCGCCGCCGTCCCCGGCGAAGCATATAAGGGCGGTTTTGGCTAGGAGGCACGGGTCTGTGAAGCCAAACGAGGCGGCGATACCGGAGGGCGGCGAGGCGGAGGGCGTCTCTGGCCTGGATAAGAGCTTCGGATTCTCCAAGCATTTTGGGAACAAGTATGAGATGGGAGAAGAGGTTGGGCGAGGGCATTTTGGGTACACTTGCAAAGCTACGTTCAAGAAGGGCGAGCTCAAGGGCCAACAGGCCGCTGTTAAAGTCATCCCCAAAGCCAAGGTTTGCAATTTCTTAGTTTGAATGGATTTACTGACCAATTGAGCTGTGAATTTTAGTGGGTTGTATGGAATTTGATGATCAGTGGCATTTGTGATCGATACGGGCCCTTCATACTTTACGTTGTCATTGTTTGAATTGGATCTGTAGGCAGACACTTGAATTAAAGGAAACAAAGAAGCGATTCGGTTGCGTAATTGTTATGCTTTCTAGACAAGAGAGATGCATATTGATTTGCAAGAATAATCTTTTGTTGATGAGTAGGTTGACATTTAGTCCTTCCTACTTTCGATTGCGGTCTAACTATGAATTGGTGAAATGATTTAGTTCGTCTCTGGATGGCCTAGTTTTACCTTCTTCCGGAAGCAACTTATGTTGCTTTGGAATTTGGCAGTTGGGTTTATTCTAGTACCTTTCTATGCTTTGTTTTATGGGTTTTGTATTTTTGGATTGTATTCTCATCGTATTTGCTGATTCTGTTTTTTGTTTTTGTTGGTAGATGACTACTGCCATTGCCATTGAGGATGTGAGAAGGGAAGTGAAGATATTGAGAGCTTTAAGCGGACATGACAACCTAGTGAAATTTTATGATGCGTATGAAGACCAGGAAAATGTCTACATTGTAATGGAGTAAGTCCTGATCCCTGCATTTTGCTTGTACATGTTCTTCTGTAAGATTTTCTTAACTTATTTCTTACGGACTTCTTTTGTTCAATTGTCTTGTTTTTTAGATTATGTGAAGGAGGGGAGCTCCTGGATAGGATACTTGCCAGGTGTTTCTTTTGGTGCCTGTTAGATTTCAGCACGAGTATCTTGAATGTGTTATGATTTGGTTGTTCTTGATGGACTGGGAATTAGTTCGACAACAACTGCTGCCATATTAAGTATATTCTTATTCCTTTCTGCAGGGGTGGGAAATACACAGAAGATGATGCAAGGACCGTTATGACACAGATATTAAATGTGGTTGCGTTTTGCCACCTCCAAGGTGTGGTGCATCGGGATCTTAAACCTGAGGTAGGATATATGTTGTCCTCAGGATTGAATTAAGGTTTATGCGATGCATCACTAACGAAAGGTCACTAATATGTGGTAGATGTTTACATTGAAAAGGGAGAAGATGTCATTTCATGCAGTTGCCTTGCTTTTGTTCATTTTATCTGCTTTGCTATCTCTAGTAAAAAGCATAACTGCATTTTTTGGGTCCAGCATTTGGGTGTTGTAACTTTGCTATCTTTTCATTTATGTATACTTATCTAAGTACTTAATTTCTGGATCAGAATTTTCTGTTTACATCAAAGGATGAAGATTCACGGTTGAAGGCTATAGACTTTGGATTGTCAGATTTTGTCAAACCAGGTTAATTGACAGTTCTTCAACATAAACATAATCTGTACTGTACTACTTGCTTTTTTATAGCTCTATAACTTTGTCCAATAGTTTCATATTGTTGAATAACATTGCAGACGAGAGGCTTAATGACATTGTTGGTAGTGCGTACTATGTAGCCCCCGAAGTTCTACATAGGTCTTACGCTACAGAGGCTGATGTCTGGAGTGTAGGCGTGATTGCATACATTCTTTTGTGTGGAAGCCGTCCATTTTGGGCTCGAACTGAGTCCGGCATTTTTCGGGCTGTTCTAAAAGCTGATCCAAGTTTTGACGAACTACCTTGGCCATCTCTGTCCACAGAGGCAAGAGATTTTGTCAAGCGCCTATTGAATAAAGATCCACGGAAAAGAATGACTGCTGCTCAAGCCCTATGTAAGTGCCTTATTCACTCTGAAAATTGCTTGATCATGGTTACTTCTCAAAATTTTCACTCACTACTTTCTCTTGCAGGTCATCCATGGCTTAAAAATTCTAATGATATTAAAGTTCCTCTGGATATATTAATATTCAAACTCATGAAGGTCTATATGCGTTCATCACCTCTCCGAAAAGCTGCTTTAAGGGTGTGTATATGGTGCCATTTTCAATTGAGAATACTAATATTGTTCTGGTGACTAGCAGAGGCTATTATTCCTTCACATTTTTTCTTGCCACCCTTTTTCTCTGCATTGGTTGCTTGTTTATTTTTGTATTTCCTCTTTGTTTACTAATTTCTAGTAGCTTATTTGCTTCCCTCAACATTGGCATTTTGGCAGGCTCTTTCCAAGACATTGACTGTGGATGAGCTTTCTTATTTGAAGGAGCAGTTTGTGCTGTTGGAACCAAACAAAAATGGCACAATAAGCTTAGAAAATATTAAAACGGTGGGTTTCCTTCAAAATTATTTACTCTTTAAACAACCTATGGTTAGTCATGTTCCTGAACTTTTTAATGTTGTCAGGCATTGATGAAAAATGCAACTGATGCAATGAAGGAGGCGCGAATTGCTGATTTTCTAGCATCGGTAGGTGCCTGGACACTTGTAATCGATGTGGAAGGTTATTGCATTTGGTACATTCTTAATTCTTATTAGAATGTTATATTTCTTCTCCTTGGCAGCTTAATGCGTTGCAATACAGAAGGATGGATTTTGAGGAATTTTGTGCAGCTGCACTCAGTGTGCACCAACTTGAGGCTGTTGATCGGTGGGAGCAACATGCTCGTTGGGCCTACGAAATTTTTGAGAAGGATGGCAACAGGGCTATTGTTATTGAGGAACTGGCTTCGGTATGTGTGGATGCATGATAATTGTGCCTTTCTTCAATCTTTAGTTGACTGATTGTTCCTACCATCCAATTGCTTTCTGTATCCACTGATTCACTTCTCCCCTTCATAGTAGTAGTTACGAGCTTGAAAAAAACATTAAATTCTTCGTTTTAGTATAAAAATTTCTGTCCACTGATATGCATATACTGATACGGGGCATTATGTGCATGTGTTTCAGGAACTTGGCCTCAGCCCTTCCGTCCCAGTTCATGCGGTTCTTCATGATTGGATTAGGCACACTGATGGAAAGCTAAGTTTCCTTGGATTTGTCAAATTGTTGCATGGAGTTTCTAACCGGGCTGTACCAAAAGCTCAATAAAAGTTTTGATAAGATCCATCAAGTATAGATTTGCCGGTGCTGTCTTGGCTCTTGACCGATAAAACAATGGTCTTGGAGGTGGTTGAGAAATTTTCTGGATGCAAATACTCTATATTTTGCAGCTGCAATATATAACCGAAGCGAATCATCATTTGATGAAGCTGCGGCATTGTGTGTACACTTGGGACTGGAGAGATATGACACCTTTGCGTTCGCTAGATGAAGCATTCAGTCGTGTTTTTCCACTGTAAATCTGTAGTATTAGTATAGTGTGTTCAGTTGCAGATTAGAATAGTTCTCAACTTGTTTACTAAAACGATCACTCTTCGATGTTTCTGACATTAGACTGGCGGGACATGCCCTCAATTATGTTGTAGCATCTCTCCTCTTAATACTACTATTTAATGAGCATCATATCTTTTTGTTTAACTTGCCAATTTCTTTTTCAATTTGACATAACGAGCTCGTTTAGAATTGCTTCTTTAAAAAGCATTGATGTTCAAAACACTTGTAGTAAAAGGGCTTCTATTAGAAGCATATAGAGGTTTTTTAATAAAAAATTTTCAGGTGCTTTCGGAACAACGCTTGAGGTGGTTCGTGACAGAAGCATACAATACATGCCTGCCTTTTAAAAATCACTTCTAACTTCTTTTTTTTTTTTATCAAACATGGGCAAAGGTGCTTTGGATGATTTGAAAGTGTTTTTAGATATTTTAAAAGTACTTTCAAATAAGTTCAGAATCAATGAAATGTACTAAGCGGTGACAATTTTCTATGCATGAATGCGTGATCATATGTTTTTATTTTTTTTATTTTTATTTTTATGTATGGTAGTGCAAGTTTCGCTTGCATCAACTGACACATCCCGACCCGGATATTTTGGTGGACACCGAAGTCAAGACATGCTGCCCAACACCTATAAGGTGATGGAGCCATATTATGAAATAGTTAAGTGAAAGTGTGAACAAATTAAAACCGAAACTAGAAATATTTAAACTAACGGTGAGAATGTGAGGTATGGGATATACCCATATTATAAAGTATGTAATTGTTAGACAATAGCTAATAGTGCAGTAAAAGTAAGAATATTCCCATCCTAGGTAGGATGGATATGACACAGCTACTAGAATTAAATTCCTACATTTACTGGAATGGATGTCAGAATCACCAAAGATATTTGGCTCGCCAAGTCCCGGAGATGTGCAAAACAGAAAGTGTGAGTAGACAAGAATAAGTTTTTTTTTTTTTTTTTTTTATTTTTTTATTTTTAAATTTTATTATTTGAAGGTGATGGGGGAGGGTACAATAATTAAGGGGAGCAGGTAGTTTCGAACCCATACACAGGTAAAAACCCAATACCCAATCTACTAGAATACTGGACCATATGCAAATAAGGGTTTAATAAAATCTTTGTTTTTCTCAACATAATATCCCCTCGTTGTGAACCCATATATATAGTTTCCAAATCATACTATGTTTAAGTATGAAAATCAAATACTGCTTAAAACAATTATTTCCAATTATATGGTAAATCACAATATATCAGCAATAAAATATAACATGCTTTGCTCATATCATACTATGTAATAGTATGACAGTTAATTACCGTAGAATCCTAATGTTCAAATGTACGATAAACACAACATCTCAACTCTACAAAATAGTATGATTATCATAATTATGCAGACAAACAAGCCCATGCAGAAAGTAACCATATGGAATAGGCTGAGTGTAAGAGCATCTCCAATGAGACCACCATCTTTGAGGACTTATTTAGAGATTTAAAAAGAATTTTTATGTTATTAAAGGAATATTATCTCAAATGAGAGAGCCATTATAGTATAATTCTTAAATATAAGGATTACAATATTAAAAAATTATTCTTCATTTCATTGGAGTATTCTAGACGTTGATAAAAACCAAAAACCTGTATTTATCGTTGGGAAGTTGAAGTTGCAAAAAAACCCGAAAGAGAATCAACATGCCCACATGGCATGGGTGGGTTCAAAAAGCCAGGGAAAAAAAAAAAAAAAACAAAAAAACAAAAGGTGCAGTATTCCCACTTGAGTGGGTTTATTTTCCACTCAAAATCAACATGGACCACTCTTAGAATCTCTATATACGGTCTTTATATTTGAGGATTTATTTGAGGCATTCAACTTCCTACATATTAAGATACTTTAAGGATTTCTATTCCGATTTCATTGGAAATCTTTTGTTTCTATATTTAGAGACTCCATTTAAGTCTCCATTGGAGATGCTCTAATATCTACGCTCAAGTTCCTATACACATAAAGCTGGCTAAGCGCATCATGTACAAGTCCTAGTTGCCTATTGCAAACGTAGTACAGGTTGACACCTACAATGAATCCATATTGAGCTTAACAATGCAATGTGAACCTACATGTGAAGTTGGTCTTGATCCGAACAAGTACTATAATTACCGGGTGTAAGCATGCATGATAAGCAGATAAAAATATGTATATCATGCCATCATAATTTCATAAATCTCAACATCCTTAAATAATAAGGAAAACTAATGAAAATGATTTGAAAATTTTGAGTTTTAATAATAAGGACAAAATAAAGGGTAAAGTGAATAATACCAGGATTGACTTTTTTATGTAAAAATGTAGTTTTCGTTAAAGTAAACAGTACCACAGACTTTTCGTTAAAACTTCTATAATAATACTTATAGTCATAAAGTGGAAGCATGACATGATGTAAAAGCACACCTTATCCAAACAGTTATGAAAATACACACACACACACACGAAACCTTTAAGGGATGGGATCCCCAATCTTTAAAAAAAAATAGAGACGTCTTCTTAACCGTTAGATTTGACTTTAATAAAATCCTGTAGTTGAGATTTTGTAGCCTGTAATTTAATCTCAGCCACAAAATTTCATTAAAGTCAAATCTAATGGTTAAGAGGATGTTCCTATTTTTTTTTGAAAAATAAGGATCCCTTCCCTTAAAAGGCCTATATATATATATATATATATATATATGTGCAGTAACCACTTTATCCCGGTTCTTTTAATTTGAAAGCTTTGTCATGTGATGCTCGTTCATCAATTCTTTCGGTGGTGTAATTCAAGCATTTGGTTTCAAACAGGTTTGACAAAGTGACAAGGCATGGAATGGTTCTAGGGAAGATAACTGTTGCTGGCAAAGAAAGCTATGGTGCTGACAAACAACAACCTACATTTACGGTGAGGCTTGAAGCTTTAGGTTGTCTTCTGGCCGTAATTAAAGTCGATTTTGAGTATACACGTTGGAAGTCGGCAATATTCTAGGTTCATGCATAAAAGTTAAGAGAACGGTGGTCAGTGAGAAGTGATAATTTGCTTTCAAATAACCCTGTCATATATCGTAGTGTACTGCGTAGCTAGTTGTGACTCTTTTAACCGATCCATGTTCCTGACGTGCAAGGTGGAAGTGCTATGGATCAGGGGAATAAAGAAGCTGTGTCCACTATTTCCTTTGCTTGTGAAGGGTCGTAACCTCTACAAATTGAGAACGTTTAGACAGGTAGCTGTAATATGATGTCTTATTTATTCATTTAGCATTAACTGGTCTGCGGTATTAAGGTATTGGTTGGTTGCATGTTTTCTTTTCCACCGTTTAGAGTTGGAGTGAAGAAGCTGAAAGATCAAAAGTGCTTGCTGAGAAGCACAGACGAGGTGAAGCAGCAAGGCGTGTTAGAGCAATGAAAAAATCAAGGAAATTGACTGAAAATAGAGGTATTTAGGAAGAAAGGAAGCAGTTTTCTTGCGTGTTACTTCTTTTACATCCTCAATCTTACTCCTGCTCCAGCTGTGAAGGATTGTTTATGTATTTCGTTGTTTTAGATGGAGATTCTTACACCATGGTTATGTTATATGATCAGGTGTGAAGTGTCAGAAAAAAATCACATTCTACCAGACCAAACCAAATTAGAAAGAACAATGAATCAGAAAAGGGAAAGCATTTTGATAGACTCCAAGGGACATCCCGATCCCGTGGATCTGCCAAGCATAATAGTTTATCTCAACATCAAGCAGGCCTGCCATCAAAACAGATGACAAGTAAAGCCTCCCTATGTTTTGGAAGGCATGAGAAATCAGCTCGCCCTAATATTGATAGAGATCCAGCTCTTCATTCTCAGGCTGTCCTTCCATTTCCTCACCAATCTCTTCTAGAATTTCAACACAGGAGCGCACCTTTCCAGTCTCTCGGTCATGTCATGGGCTCCATTTCAACCATGTTGAGATATCCTGTGACAACTCATTTTGATGCATTTATTGAACCTGCCTCACAATTTCATAGGTTTTGTAACAGCAATTATAGATTCCATGGTTACATGTACAATCTCGAGGATTGGAATCACTTATCTGGAGTGAATGTTGGTAGGCCATTTCGTCTGTATATTTCCGGAGCTGAGAATAGGGGCAATGGAGGTATAGAGTTTGCTCTATTCTACAGTAGGATGTTATTACTGAAGATCTGTATGCTGCCTTAATTGTTCTCGCTGTGTTACTAATACCAGAGGACAGGGCTCAGATGACATGCACCTACTACATACTCAACTGATGGAATTAGTTTCAACTCGCAACGTTTCATTCGGTATCTCATTTTCCTTTGATGATGATCTGCTCATAATCACCCTGCTAGTTGAAACTGCAGCCGCATCCTTTTGTGGATATAATAATTATGTGTCACTGTTTATACATGTCAGGAATGTTTCTCAAGCTTCAATCTATAATAGTTTTCATATAACTATTAGACTGTTTTTCATTGATGTATCATGTGTGTCGTGAATGTATGTACCTATCCGCCCTCAGTTTTATACTTGAACCAAAAGTACTGCCTTCGCCACCGCGCTCAAAAAATCCAAAACCTTTTCTTGTTAAACGTTTTCAGAAAAAAGAAACGGAACTCTTTGTTCTCCTTTTCTTATCAGTTTCAAATGATATCTTGTCAGTGCATGCCGCTTGTATTCCATGTACTTGAGTAAGGTATTATGTTTCCTTCATGCTGTGGGTTCCTTAAAATCCACATTCTAATGTTTGTAGAGCGAACCATGGCATGATAATATCTGGGATTGCTGTGTGGGCGTAAGGAGATAAATTTAACGCTTGTTTCCTTAGAAGTTGATATAGCATTACGTTTTTCTTCATTCCCAAAGTCTTGAACCAACTGCTTCGTGGTTTGGAACAAAACTCTTCTTAATTATAATTGTGAGAGTCACTATTGCTAGATTGAAAATCTTCTTTACAATTGTGGTTGGTTGGTTGGTTGTTATTTTAACTGTTGCTAGATAAGTGTTCATGAAGCATGATGTTTATCTTTCGCTGAATATGAATTAACGGAAGACGACGGTGAGAGGATAGGAGGGTGTTGACTAACAAGGCATGTCTGGTGTGCTGCTGCCATGAGTCACGATAGTGCTCAATGTTGTGCCTTGGCTAATTATCTTCACCAACATACAAACCCACAGTTGAATAGTTTAAAATACAAGAAATAAAGACACCGAGAAATTTACGAGGTTCGGCAAAAACCTGCCTACGTCCTCGGAGAGATATTGCTCTTCACTATGAGAAAAACAGTACAAGTTACACATGAGTTAAATCGACATAACCCAATCCCATATCCCTTGTACACCCACTCACAGAATTTTCCCAAGAGCCTCACTCTACCTCAAGAGTTCTTTCACAAGAGACCTTTCACTCTAGCTCTCTTGATTTCTCTCACCCATGCCCATGGTAGAGCCAAATGCTCTCACCATCTCTTTGGATGCTTTTCTCTTCATCCGTTCCTTCTCCTTTGGCAAGGCATTTAAATAAAAAACAACCCCTTTTCTTCTCCTCCTTTCTTCCACCCGAAAGCCAAATAATTATGGCTTTGAAAAAGCCACAAAACAAGGAGCAAATCAAGCCACAAAATAAGGAACAAATCAAGCCACAAAACAAGGAAACATAATCCTCATCATGATGTTCCCTCATCAATATTGTTTTGTTTCCTAGCCTAATTTGGCCACTATCCAACACTCAATTGACGCGCTTGAAACTGAAGACAGTTGAATATTATAGTGCTCAACGAACAAGACAACAAAATAATAGTAATATTATTAAACAATCAAGAATGCTGAAACGGCTACAAAATTCAAAGAAGTTACATCATGACTAACTTATTCTTGACTAAATAACAAGCATGCTATTTATAATAAACCAACCCCAACCCTACGAAACTGAAACCCTAATGCTAATGGGCTAAGCTCAGAAAACCAAACATTAAAGTAAACTTAAATACTAATATTTTCTAACCCTGGTCGCGCCACGTCCAATTAGCTTTAATTTCTCACGAGTCCTGCTAAATGATTGCTATTCTAAGAAATATATCCTACATTAATGTATTGTGTACTCTACATGCATCAATGGTCACAAATCATGAATGGAAATGTATTGCAGGCAGACGTGCATCAACGATCATGAATCAAACTGCTCGTAACACAACTCTCGTTCACTTATATATTAGCGACTGCATCAATGGAAGTGTGGCGGTTCAATGTGTATGGCCAATCATGATGTGTTGGGAGCTTCACATGCATCAATAGTTAGAAATCAGTACTTTTTGTACTCTCTCTCTTTGAGAAAGATTGACATGAAATGAATTCACTGCTATTGTAGCCTCCATTCGATAACAATAATATATGTAAGTTTCTCAATACATAACATTCTATTATTAAATTAAAACACTATGTAACAGTAAATCAGTTTATATAAATTGCTTTCTTGAATCATCCATTAGTCTTTCGTCCGAAGATGAGGCCCATCCAGACGAAGATGAGACCCCATATCATTGCTGGGTCCACTATAGTTTAGTACCCGATCTCTTACAAAATGCTGCACCCACTTCAACCATCTTCTCCTATGTAATGCCGCCACCACCACCCACCACAACCGACTCACATTGACCGTTTAGTCCGTGAAATGTTAGGCCAATTTTAACTACTCAGACGCGGTAAACAGAACCCGTCCCCACCTCTAGCATTTATTTTACCTCATCAGATTCGGTGGTACATTACAAAATACATGATTCAAACCACCGTTTGCTTCCTCTTTCTTTTCGTTTCAAAAGCATCCAAGAAACTTTAGGAAAAGCAATCCAAGAATTTGTGTGTCCCTAGTTGGGACACGACGTCCCAATATTGTCCGTGCAACCAGGTTCGCAGCCTAGTAGGCCCCCCGACCTTTTCCAATTCCGGGCCTTTTCGACTACATCATTCATATGAATCGTATCCTTGCCACGCATACAAAATGCATAATTTTGCATCTAGTCGGCAACGGATCCACTCAATCTTTCAATCGGAATCCATCATTCAATTTGTACCAAGAAAGAAAACCGTCACTTCATTAGCATCACATGGTGGGAAAAGGATCCTCACCGGATTCTTTTCTAGAAGATCATAAGAATTTCGTGATCGCGATCGTTTATCGTACATCGTACGGTTAGTTTTTGTTATGTATTATTTACATTTAATTTTAAAATTTAAAATTTAAAATGATTTCTGACCTCACGATGTATGATTGATGATCCCGATCACGGAATCCTTAGGATTCCCAGAATAAGGATCCGGCAATGATCATTTTCCCACATGGTGGACCTAGAATTTTAAACTCATGAATCTTAATAATAATCGTAAAAAAATGTATAGACAAAAATGACATTAAAAAGTTAAATGGTAATATATGTCATTCATAAATCGTACTCAAAACAACATTATAAGCTATAAAATCCTAATTACGTCGTCCACAACGAGGTTTCATAGTTTGAAAATGTTACATGATAACTTCATGTTGGCGTTGTGGATGCAAATTTCCACCGTCTTCTCCTTTGACTAAAATGAAACTGCAAAATAATAACACCTAAAATTAAAGCAAAAAGCCTCACGCGCCCACGATAAATGAGGGAGGGGGGCTTTGGCTAAAGAATCTCCGATGCCAAAGTTAGAATTCTGAAAAAAAATGTGTTTAAGAGTTTGTGGGTAGCAAATAACTTTGCTTTTTAGTGGGAGAATAAGCTATTTATAGGAGAGTGGCCGACCCTATTTGGAGAATAATGGCTGACCATATATGATGAATTTGTGTGAATAATTGCAAGATATTATGTGAAATAATATCTTACAGTTAACATGGCAATTAATCCTAAATTAAATAGGAAAATTGGGAGTTACATTTTGAATAAGGATTTGATGAGGAGTGAAGGGAGGGATTTGAATACCATTTTGATCACTTTTGACTCTTCCTTGATTGAACCGTTATTGTCCGCTGCATGTGTGTGGGAATCTCAGTGTGTCTCGAGGGTAATTTTGTCATTTTCACCCAAAAGTCCACATGTCACCTCTATAATTTTCTTGATTATTTTTGGCTCCACAAATGCCCTCACATTAGTTAGGCTACTCGCAGAAAATGGCAGCAGATGTAGAGATCTTCCCTTGCTTTAGGAAACAAAAGATTGTTTCCTATTTTGATGTAGATTTCCACATTAATTGGACATTAAATCCTTTTAGGAGAGGGAAATAAATCACTTCCAAAGTCTATTTAAGTTTACCTTAAGTAGATGATTAAATCAACTTCAGCGAGCAATTTATTCTACCCTACAAGAAAGAGAAAGTTAGAGCATATTTGTTCCCCTTCCCTTAGCAATCTTTTACACTTGTCTATGCAAAGGACCGTCTTTCGTTGCTGTCTTCATCTTCACGCCGCACCAAGGTAAGAAAAATTTAATTTTTCCTTGTCTTTGTAATTTTTTGGAGCCTCGGGGCTTAAAATTTGGCTCGACGAGGGTCGAGGATGTGTGAAAAAGTAGCTGGGAATGCCATGGTATGGCTTCTGCGGTGGGTGGTTGTTGTCGACGTAGTGCGGCAGCAGCTCAGCGCGAGCCAAAGTCTGGGTGTAGTGGCGTGGGCAGTGAAGATGAGTTGGTGCTCAACTTGGATTCGGCTGGCATGGGCGAGGGACCACTTGGCTTAGGCCAAGGCTGGTGGGTTATGATGCGCTAATCTTTGGGCCATTGGGCTTGGGCCCGTGTGCGAGAGATAGGAGAGAAAGAGAGAGGCGCAAAGGTGCTAGCCCCTCATTTTAGATTTTGCCGCGAGGTCTTTGGGCTGAGAGAATGGCAGCACTTGGCGTGCTAGGCTGCCTGGTGTGCTGGGTCTCTAGGTGCGCTAGGCTACCTGGCGTGTTGGGCCGAGAGAGAGATGGGAGCCAGTGCGGGCTGGGCTCACTTGACTGTTATCTTTGGACTGTGGGGCCTGGTGCAATTATTTTTTTATTTTTTATTTTTGTGCAGCCGTCTAATGATCATTCCTTGCATCTTTGTAGAAGTTCTTTGAGCATGTCATCTTCAATCCACAAGAGCGATGGTGGTGTGCGGCTGTTGTATCGTCAAGGTGGGTCTTTGAGTAAAGTGGGCTATTTCCAAAGTCTATTTAAGTCTACCTTAAGTAGATGATTAAATGAACTTTACAGAGCAATTTATTTTACCCTACAAGAGAAAGAAAGCTAGAGCATATTTGTTACCCCTTCCCTAGCAATCTTTTACACTTACCCGTGCAAAGGATCATCTTTCGTTGCTTTCTTCATCTTCACGCCACACGAAGGTAAGAAAATTTTAATTTTTCCTTGTCTTTGTAAATTTTTGGAGCCTTGGGGCTTAAAATTTAGCTGGGAAGGCCATAACATGGCTGCTTGTAATACCTTGAAAATTTAAAATATACGATTATGTGGGAATTTTATTTTTTGGGAAGTAAAATGATGAAAATGTCCCTCGTTGACGAAACGTAAGTTTATGAGGACGTATTTTATCCTCATATGTGTTATCATATTTCTTGACATATTTGGATACAACTCAACCTCACGAGCTCATAGGCAAAAACCGTTTGCGAGTCCGGATTATAACGGTATAGTTACAGACATTTGAAGTCGTGTTACTAAACTAAAGTTATTAAATAAATTAAACTCCCTCTAAGTGGGAAGGAGGACGAAGGAAGGGCTTGGTTTTTGGCCTAATCAGTTAATGGGAAAGGGGACAAAAATGAGAAATAAAGGGGGAGGAAGGAAGAAACCCCTATCTCGTCGACCCGTGCACCCACGACAACCTGATTTTGAACCGGTGAAATTCCGGAGGATTCTTAGCCATTTTTCAGACGATTTTCACCCCACCTTCACCTGCAATCTCTTCCATAACCTTTCCTCTATCATTTCAGCCCTAGATTAAGGGGTTTAGGGCCCAAATTCGTGAAGGAAGACGCACGGCTTCATGGGGGTTCGACGGTGATTCCTCCGATCCGACGAGTTTCACCACCCACCACCCTAATCAACTCCCCTTAGATCCAAGAACAAGATCCAACTGGTTGTTGGGGTGTTGGAACACTGAGGAGGTTGAATCGAAGAACACCTACCTTAGGGTTTTCGGTGGGTTCAAGTCAATTTAGAGCTTTTCCAGGTCAAATTGGATTTAGCCGCAGGTATAAAGTTTGTTCTACTCTTTGAGACATTATAATTCATAATATTTGAGGACCTTGGGAACTTACGGGTCGGGAATCCGATACACAGTTCTTCCCAAATTGGATTTGTAAGTCCGTAAAATAAAACGTCGACCGCCACTTGAATTCTTGATTAGCGGAGATCCAATTGTTGGATCATGATGAAAATTTAGTATATTGTTTTGGAAGCATAATGTGAACTACGAATGGCTTGATCCCTTAGTAGGATACGTAGGCAGTCTAACGAGAAGGTTAGATGCAGCCATAATAAAATACCTAAGATTAATCTTTTAGTGAAATTTGCTAAGAAAATGAATTTGTGGCCTATCTTAGTAATTAGCTTCCGAATTAGAAATTTTGGGTCGTTACACTGCTGTCGTGGGTGGCTGTTATCGACTTGGTGCGGCAGCAGCTCGGTGCGAGCCAATGTTTGGGTGTAGCGGTGTGGGCCGCGAATATGAGCTGATGCTCGGCTTAGATTCAGCTGGCATGGGCTAGGGACCACTTGGCTTGGGCCAAGGTTAGTGGGCTGAGAGGCACTGATCTTTGGGCCGTTGGGCTTAGGCCCATGCGAGATAGATAATAAAGAAAAAGAGAAGCGCAGAGGTGCCAGCCCCCTCCTTTTAGATTCGGAAACGAGGCCTTTGGGCTGAGAGAATGGCAACGCGTGAAGCGCTAGGCTACCTGGCCTTGTTGGGCCGAGAAAGAGGTGGGAGCCAGTGCGAGCCGGGCTCTCTTTATTGCTATCCTTAGACTGTGGGCCTGATGCAATTTTTTTTTGTGCAACCATTTAATGATCATTCCTTGCATCTTTGTAGAATTCCTTCGAGCATGTCTTCTTCAAGCCACAAGAGCGATGATGGTGTGCCGCCGTTGTATCATCAAGGCGGGACTTTGAGTAAAGTGGGCTACTTCAAAGGTTTTCACTACAAAATGAGCTCCGATGACTCGTTCAAAGATTTCCCTGAATCATATAGGCATGCCATTCCATCTGGGGTCCATGTGAAGTGTGTCAAGGAGGGTAGTAGTCGTGAACCACGTAGTAAGGCTTGGAGAGCCATCAAGTTTCACCCCTACTACTTCGTGTTGGGATTTACTTTTTCCATGTTGCGTTTCTTCCAAGAAGTGTTTTGCTCTATGAAGTGTGCCCTCACTCAATGTTCTTCAAATGCGGTTCATGGTGGGATTCCTCAATCTAAGCCAATTCTTTTACTTGGATTGACCGTCAACAAATTTTGGTACTTCTTTGACATAGGCCATATTGATGGAGTTGGGTAGCTGTGATCCCACTATAGGCTCTTCGATCATTCGAGCAAGGGAGATCATGATTGGGCCAAGGAAACTTTGAAGATAAGTGGAGAGTGGGAGTCTGATTCTTCCCCTAAGCTGTGCATTCCGACAATTTTCATCACAGGTAAGTAGACTATTTTTTGTGCTTTTGTTAAGCTGCTATCTGATTTGTTGATTATCCTCTTCTGTTTATGTAGATTCAGAATTCAGCTTAACTCCCAAGACTTCTCCAAATATAAAGAAGGTGCATGTCGCTTTCGGTATCCTCGCTATATACCATGAATGGCGTTAGCTGTTTAGTCCTCTTTGTTAGAAGAAATGTGGGCTGCCCCCGAGAAAAGAGATAAAGCAGATCAAGGCGGAGGCATTAGCTCTTCCAATCACTATTGTGGAGCCTACTGTGAATAAAGATGGAAAGAAGAGATCTTCCCCACCTGCTTAAGAGATGCCGGCTGAGAAAAAGTCGAAGGCTTCATTCGCTGCTCGTGAGAGTCCGCCTACTGTTCATAGGCTTGTGATTGACTTGACTTTTTCTAAGTGGAAGAAAGATAAGGCCGCTAGATCTGATCCGATGATATCTGCCATATTGAAAGTAGCTAGTATGATTATTGATAGGATTGCTCAACGTAGAGGTTCCGTCGTGCCCCCGATGTTGAAATATGTGCCAAGACATACATTCGGAGTGAAGTATGGTTCTCATTCGGAGAAGCTTACTACTATGAAGAGCGATAAGGTGGACTATGCTGCTAAAGTGGCGCCAAGGCCTATTCTTCTTGCTGCTGAGGCTGGTTCGCCTACTGAGAAAGAGATAACTTCTTGTGTGGGCAGTTGTGAGAAATCCACCAAGCCTATTTTTAGAGAGGTTGTTGAGATCTATGTGCTTTTGAAGCCAAATCTACTTGAAGACATAGATGCCTGTGCCAAGCTTGTTGACAGTGTTAGAAGGGTTAATTGCCTAAACTCATTTGTGAAGTATATGACCCAATATAAAAGAACTGTTTTGCTTGCTATGATGTAGAAAATGACGATTTTGGTAGCTGAGTCTATGCTCCTTGACCAAAAGGATACCAAGGCTGCCAAAGAGATGACAAAGACTATGACAGCTGAAGCTTATTCTTCAGCTGAAAAGATCAAGAGGTTGGAAAATGAGCTAGTTGCTTTGAAGGGGCCTAATATCTTTGCCCCACTTCTTTGTAGTTTGAGACTGCTCGCCAGGATATCATTGACTTGAAGACTAGGCTTAACGCGATCCCAGTTAAGTATGAAAGTGCAGAGAAGGAGATTGGATATTACATACCTTATATTCAAGATCTTAAACGTGCCGTTTTTGATCTTCGTTCTGCTGCTTATGCAAAGGATGAATAGTTGATTGCTGCTTATAATCAAGTGATCCACTTCAAGAAAGTCGTCGATAGGTTTGAACCCTAAGTGTTGAAACTCCAAGGTGCACTAAAGATCAACGAAAATCAGAAGAAGGAAGTGGATGAGCTGCAACACGTCCGTGTTGGTCTGTTCGAGGAGAACGAGCAACTAAAGGGTGAGAAGGCTAGGCTCGAGGTTTCGCTTGTTCAGAGTCAGGCCTATTTCTACAAGTTGGGATATGTATATCATCTCTTTGGTAGGTCATCTGACTTTGAGTTTGATGGGAAAGACTTCGAGACCTTCTCTATTTCTCTAGAAGACTTGCTTGCCTTTACTTTTAATGCTTCCATTGGTGAAGTAGTCGGAGAAGTTGGTGCCCAGGTTGGGGCAGCCGCGGGTGAAGCACTTAATGATGCTACTGCTGAGAGTGTAGCACCTGCTGAAGGTGTGACGACCAAGTAGTCATAAGATGTCTAAGCTGCTGAAGAGTAATCTTCTAGGTAGCCTTTAGGATTTTCTTTGTTTTCCTTGTTGTTTTTTTCTTTGCTTGAACTCCTTCGGCCTTTGCTATTTGTTTATCAATTTTGCTAGAAAATTTAATAAACTTGCTTCCTTCTCTTTTCTTCATCTTCGCTTCTTTTGTTTATGCCCAACCTTTGACCTTTAGACTAGTGGTAGGCGTGCTGCTTTTCTATAAGCAGACATGCCCATGCAGCCTATGCAGCCCTAGGTGTTGGTGTAGAACTTTTGCAAAGTTGTTAGCCATAGTGTCGGCAGCTGGACGCCTAACTTACAGAAACAGACGAGTCCGTGTAACCACTTGGCTGTTAACTTTGGCTTTCTTCACAACATACTAAAGGTTTTTGGGTTATGAAATTTTGCTAACCTTTCTTATCAAAAGTATGCGGTTGTATGGAATTTCGTAAGAAAAGGTCCAAGAGAACTCTTTGCTCTTTATGTAACCAATTCCATAGGTTGCGTAACAAGTATCACAACAGTTTAAGAATTAGTGTAGATCTAAATGATCATTTCGCGCTCGGCAGAGGTGAAGCTTATTGATTGCATAGCATGTCGGCAGTGGATAGAACTTTGTTTATGCACACTAACTTGTTTAACCTTTCACAAAAATATGCAGTTGTATAAGTTTAGTGCGACTTACTACTTGAAGGGCAAGCCATAGGCAATCATCTAGAAACTGTATGCTACCTTAGTGCACTCGGTAACGACTTTAGGATTCGAGGGCAGCCATCCATAAGGGGTACTGCGTAATGTGCCTTATTCGTCTCTGAGGCCCGGTTCCCCATATATTAGGCCAAGAGACCAAAAATCCTTCAGTTAGCTAATCCTTGAAAAAGACCATTGTGGGCTACTTCTAGGAATCCCTGCGTAAGTCATCATGCACCTAGTAACACCAGGGCAGCCCGACTAATCCACGTCTGGATATTCGGAGTGTATAGTTTATCCTTCCGCATTAAAGAGCAAACTTATGTGGGTGTTGGGGAATTGGTTTACCCTCTCGTACTGGAAAACATGGCTTGTCCTCATAGGGGTGCAATTCCTAATATAAGTCCCTAAGAAGGGCACGATCTTCTTTTGAAGTGCAGGAGTGATCAATTGTTGTAAGTATGCAGCCGAGCCAAGTTGTAAATTACTTCTGAATTCCTCATTGAAAAATGAGTGAAACGAACGAAAACTTAGTTGTAAGGTAGGCAGTGCGTAACAACTGGATAGTCCTCGGGTTGCGAAGTGGTGCCCATCGAGATGCTTGAGTCTTTGGGCTTTAATGTAGCAGGAGGTTAAGCATAGTACTTCCTCATATTGTAGGCGTTCCACTGTTTTTCGATCTCTTTGTCGTTCATGGTGGTAAGGGTATAACTACCTTTACCGCATATTCTACTGATCTTGTATGGACCTTTCTAGATAGGATTTGACACACCCTGACTCGGAATGTTTACCTGGACTCCGAATTTGACACACCCCAACTTGGAATGTCTACCTGGACACCAGGAGGGTGACGAAACCATAAAGTGTAATGATTAGGAAAATGTGAGTAAATTTAAACCTAAAAGTGCTAAAGTATAAGAGTGCGCTTGTGAGCGGGAATAAACTCATTGTACACGTGATCTCAGAGCATAAGTAAAGTATAGTAAGGTAGGATGAGACCATTGAAGGTAACCACCCATACCAAGATTTGCCAAGAATCCACTCACAGTTACTTGCAATGTCACATTCGTTCAAGCTACGAAGCCGGAGTGTCCGATATTAATTGCATCATTTTGGTTCTCTGCCGTCGTCGAAAAATGGCTAGAAGACACCTCCAACTCGCGTGTCCTTCGTCGGAAAATTGGGGAGATTCCCCCTGAATTGATCTGCACTAAAACGTCGTCCAAAACACACGTATAATGACTCAATCATCATCAAAATGAGATGGGAAAGTTAAATCGAGTGGTCCTAACCCCTACCTCGTTCAGAAAATAGTGAAGTCTTGCCGAGAAAATTGACGTCGGTGGTGGTTTTGATGTTTCTATGCAATGAGCACATAGAAGATGACGGGATAGACGTTTGAGATAGAGAGAGTGCCAAGAGAGAAAGATGCGGTGGTTAGAAGTGTAGCTCACCAAAAAACAAAGAGATCGAGGTTTGGGTTCGAGTTTGTAAGCTATGGTCTTGGTCTAGGCTCAGGTTCATGTGTCCCATCTCAGTCGCCTGAAAAAGTTAGTGAAGGTAGTGGTGCAGTCTCACGGCGTGGGTTCAATAGAGAGAAGGAAAGTTAGAGTGAGAGAGAGAACCAAAAAAGATGAAAGGAGGAGAAAGTTTGAGGGAAGAGATGGCCAAGAAAGACAAGATAAAGTGGCAGCAAGGGATAAGTCTCAAAGGTTTGAAAGGGGACACGGGAGTAAGGGAAGAGTGGAAATGAAAGGACATAGGGACAAAGAGGAGAATAAACCCACTTGGATAGGTCCCACAAATGTAGATCCCATAAGAAAATAATAAAATAGTAAGGGTGAATATTTGAAATAATGAATTTACTAAAATGCCATTCTATTTCGTAGTTGAAAAAAAATATTCTTCATAGCTTGAAATTCGATTCCGCTTATACTTACGCATTCTTACCATCGAGTATTTAGAAAATGTGGTAAAATAACAACATATGTGTCATGAAAAAATGGTCAACAAAAGTCAATGTCATCTCTAGGGACATTTTCGTCAATTCACTCCTTTAAAATTAATAAAATCGTAAAATTAAGGACAGGTTGTTACTTGATCCATTTTTTGAAGCCTTTTCTATGAGCAGTGACAAAGGTTTTTCTTAGGACTAGATCTCCAGGTTGGAACTATCGGATCTTGGCCCTTTTGTTGTAGCTGGAAAGATGTTGCTGTTGGTAGGTTGCGATACGAGTGATGACCTTCCGCATTTCTCCTTTGCCAGATTTAAGTTTGTGGTCATCTCCTTTCTGTTCTATTCGATGCTTGATAGTAGAGTGCTGATACTTGGCACGATGACTTTGGGAGAAATGATTGCTTCTGAACCCAATGCCAAAAAGAAATGAGTCTTACCGGTTGCTCGTTGTTTGGTTGTGCGATCCACCTAGAGACATCCAGAAAGTTCGTCTAGCCATTTTCCCTTCTTGTTGAAGAGGGATTTCTTAAGGCAGTTGAGAATCATCTTGTTGGATGTTTCGACTTGCCCATTGCCTTGGGGATACCTCGGCGTGGACGTGTGTTGCCTGATGCCATATTTCTGGAAAAACTTTGCAAAATCTTTACCTACGAATTGTAGGCCATTGTCTGTGATGATGGATTGAGGGATGCCAAATTGGCAAATGATGTTCCTCCATATGAAGCGCTCTATGTCTGTTTGAGTCATGGTTGTCACGGGCTCTGCTTCCAGCCATTTGGTGAAGTAGTCAGTTACCACAATCATTGATAGGAGCATATTTATGCGACTTTGTTAGCTTGTTTATTTGCATTTAGTAAGTTAGTTTCTATTTATTATAGAGTTTTAAGCTATTTTCGTGTGTTTGTAGGTTTAAATAACAAAGTTGGCAAGAAAGTGCAATTTGGTGCTATTTGGAGTAGTTTTAGGCTTGGAATGGATTACACATGCATGGAGCAAGGTGGATGGACGAATTTGAAGATCAAGAGAGGCTAGGAATGTGATTAACATCTGGAAGAATTAAATCAAAGACTTGGAAGATAAGGAATCAACTACAAAGAATGAATATTATCCAAATTACCTTATCTT
Source organism: Pyrus communis (assembly GCF_041283825.1). Lineage (NCBI taxonomy): Eukaryota > Viridiplantae > Streptophyta > Magnoliopsida > Rosales > Rosaceae > Pyrus > Pyrus communis. The sequence goes on along the minus strand of NC_142579.1, from coordinate 23,996,403 downwards.
ATCCAAACCTTATCCAACCTTATCTTATCTTATCCTATCCTAATCTTTTCCTACCTTAATTCCAGCTTCAAAAAAGACTCATTTTCACATTAAATCACCTAAATATCATGTTCTAGAAGCCCTATTTTCGTGCCCTAAGTTTATGCTACATGTAACCCTTCTAGAAGTTCTAGAATCTGCCACAAGGACCATTCCTTGTCCTCCTTGGAATCTAATTGAAAGTGTCCTTGTTCTTTGGTGATTTGGAATCCTAATTCCTCTCATTTTCAGCCCAAATTCATGCTTTCCCTTCACCCTATAAATACATGATGCCACAACATTCATAAACCACCACCCTCTACCCCAAATTCACACCACACCATCCACCACACCTCAAGAGCCTAAATTCACACAAATCCCCATTGTGGGTAGCAAGAAAGGAAGGAGGAGCCACATGGAGTGTTTATAGGTGTATTCTATCTTTGTTTTTAATGTTTAAATTTAATTGTCTTTGTTTTGCAAACATGAGGAACTAAATTCATTTTAGTTAGAGGTGAATTCAAAGCCATGAACATATATGTGATATAAATTGATTTCATCCAATTATTGTTTCATAAATCATGAATGCAATTTACTTATCTGTTTGATTGATAACTTATTCTTGTATGTTGATTAAGGAGGCCTACTTAGTTTGCATGCATGAATTTGATGCTAGAATATAAGGGAGTTTCACGTAATAGTTATTCACTTATATTCACAAGTAGTGGAAGTCACTAATCATGATTGTGTTAAGTGAATCCTTGGTAGGAGTCTCATGCATTTCATAGTGATGAATGCCTTGTCAATGCTTATGATTTTCATAGAACTTAATGACTTTTGATATGTATCTCTATCATGCGTTTCATATAGGGAACTTGAGAAAGATAATTTGGTTGTAATGCGTATTCATTCAATTCAATGAAATAAGGAAAATCTGATGGTTGGTTGTGCGATGCAATTAACTTGGGGCATTGTCATTCATGGTTTAAAGGAATAATAACTGGAAATCGATTTGTATGCATGTGTGTCATGTGTAGAGAAAGACCCTCTAGCTAGCCATTCACCCATATTTCACCCAATTTCATCCAAATTGTTTAGAGTCTTTAAATCTATTTGTTTTTACTTTAATATCATTCAAATCAATCTCCCATTTAATTAAGTGTGTTAGATTAGTTAGAAACGTGTTCAAATCTGTCCAATTTAGTGTTTTGAGTCTTAATAGTCTAAAATTCGTCCAAATAACTTCTTAGAGTCTGTTTCGAGTCAATTTAACTTAGTTTGTGTGTTTTGAGTCTTTTTAGTTTGTTTTGAGTCATATAAGTCTAGTTAAGTGTTTTAAAGTTTTGTTTTGTGTTTTTAAGTCAGTTTAGAGTAGATTAGCATCTCTTCTAATCCCCGGCCTAAAACGATCCCTACTTTCATATACTACAATCATAGGGTTTTAATTTGAATGTTAGAATATTTCACATCAATCATCATGCCTATGCCCTTAGTGGCGGGCAGCATTGGCCCTACCAAGTTGATTGCCTACTGCATAAACGGCCAATGACTTGTCTGCGAGTGTAGTTCTCTACCAGGTAGTGTTGGTACTGGCTTGTAGTGTTAGCAGCGTTCACACTTTTATACTAACTCCTTAGCGTCTTGATGCATGATAGGCTAGTAGTAGCCTGCGTTAAGATTATTTTGTGCTAAGGATCGACCTCCGGAGTTATTTCCACAAACACTTCGTGGATTGAACTTAGAACCTTTGGGTCGTTGGGAAATGCTAAGCAGTGGAAATGTGGTCCAGTGTAGAATCTTTTTACGAGAATGTTGTTCTACATGTAGTAACGTGCTGTCTTTGTTTGGAGCTTTCTAGACTCCAATATTTCCATATGGAGTGTGCCATTGACCAGGTAATCTATAATGGAATATTGCCAGTTTGGAGTTGTACTAACCTGTGACACCTCGACTACTTGCTCCACCTTTATGCTCAACTTGTCTAGATATGCCACTGGAATAGAGCGTTTGAATTGATGTTCGAGGGCGGAGCCTAGGCCGGTTAATGTGTCCGCATATGCATTTTCTGCCCTCGGAACTTGAGTGAGGGTGTAAGTCTGAAACGCCTCAAGTTGCTTTCATACCTTCTCTAGGTATTGCGCCATCTTCAGATGTTTTATCGTGTACTCACCAGTAGTCTGGTTGGTGATTAGTTGGGAATCATAATGAATTGCAAGCTTTTTCACCACCAAGTCTTTTGCCATTCTGAGGCCTGCTAGTAGGGTTTATTTGCTTCGTTGTTAGATGCTTTGAAGCTTAGAGTGATTGCCTGTTAGAACATCAAATCATCTGAGGTGACAAGGAGCACGCTTGCTCTCGAGCCTTGTGTAGTTGGATGCATCGTATATGTGCAAATGCTAGAAGTCTTCATCGAGTGAAATAGGCATGTTTAGGGCGTGCTCGGTTGCCTATAGGGCATTGTTGGGTCGCTTTGTTGCATCGTCTAGGCTAGGCGTGAATTCTGCTATGAAGTTCACCAAGGCTTGGGCCTTCATCGTCATGCAGGGTCAAAAAACTAAGCCGAATTGGCCAAGTTCTAACGCCCATTTCATTACTCGTTGAGAAGCATTTAAACCATGTATGATTCATCGTAGAGGATATTGAGTCATGACGATGACTATATGAGCTTGAAAATATGGTATAAGCTTCCGAACCTAAAAAACTAGCGCTAAAATTAATTTTTCGATCTTCGGATATCTAGTTTCCGTATCGATAAAAGCTTTAGAAGTGTAGAATACCAGCAGTTGGGCCCTTAGCTCTTCTCGTATGAGGGTAGAGCTCACAGCTACTTCTAAGACTACCAAGTAGATGTTCAGGCTCAGACGCGAGTCGATTATGGTAGTCTTCTCTGGCTGCTGAGGATAAAAAATGATGTGCTCGGATTTCTGTTCGGGTTTTCATCCCATCTCGTTAGCTGCCGCGTTAATTTGGACACCATCTTCTTGATCCAATTGCTATAATTGCTATTTGGTAGCTTTATCGTCCCTTTGGATCTTAGTAGCCTCTACGGGGTAAAGGCCTTCTTTTTTTACTCTTTCAATACTTGCACAGTGCATCATCGAGATGTGGCATGGTCAGACGTGATTTTTCTAATTCTTCCTCCCAAGATGGGGAATCGAATTTTTTGATACTTGACAAAGGTTACGATGTCTAGCTTTATCAACCAAGGTTGCCTTAAAATCCCATTGTAGGAAAACATGTTGCTTACTATTGTGAACATCTGCTTTGAGACAACTAGCGGTGTTTTCACATCAAGTGTAATGTTGCCGATAACAGTTGAGGTACGTTCGTTGAATCCAGTGAGTACTTCCGCTTGGCATATGATTGTGCTTTCCATGCTCATCTTCTGAATTACTGAGAGTCAAAGTGGGTTGACCGTACTTCCATCGTCAACCATTATTCTATCGATTATAACGTAAACTAGTTGGATAGATACCATTAATGTGTCATCGTGTAGAAAGTCGACACCTTCGGCATATGATGGGTCCCAGTTGGTGTTGACTACCTGGACCTGTGAGACTGGTAGAGCCTGTTGGGTCTTCTTTTTCTTGAAGTTGTTGGTGGCCCCCAAGTGCATGGATTCGACGAAGATGCTAATGATTCAAATTGTCTAGGTCGACAGCTCTTTGTTGACGTCTACATTCCTTCTAGGATGCGCAGCTAGCTTGTCCAAGTATTTGTCGACCTTGCCTTCTTTCACCAGCTTTTCTAGGTAGTTCCTCCAAGTGTAGCAATCATCAATTATGTGACCGGTACCTCGATGGAAGGCGCAGTACTTAGTGTGGTCCTTAGAAGTATCTTCCTTTAAATGCCTCGGCAACTTGAACCATGGCTCATTCTTGATGTATCAAAGTATTTGGTAGATCAAGATCGAGAACTTAGAGTAGTTCTTGGGTGTCGGGCTTTTTTAGTCAAGGATTGGTCCCTACGCTTAGCCCTCTACCTGCTACTGTTGTTGTACTGCTTACCGTCCTCATTTTTTGAGCTACTGCCGATTCTTTTCGAGGCTGCTCGGGTGCCTTGTCTGCTAGTCGAGCCTCGTCCCAAAGTGTATGTTTCTCTACCAAAGCAAAAGAGTCTAGCAGAGTTAGTTTATTTTTCATGATTAATTATCTGAACAACGGGTGATCTGTTGGGAGTCCTTTTTGGAAGGCTGGACTAGCTATTGAGTCGTTGTATCCGACTATATTTGCCTTCTCTGCTTCAGACCTCTTCAAATAGTTGCAAATCGACTCCTTTGGGTTCTTCTTCACGTTGAACAAGTGGTCGGACTTCTTCTTGATCGAGCGGTAGGATGAATACTCCTTGGTGAAAACCAAAGAAAGCTTATTGAAACTACAGACGGATTATTGCGGTAAGATATGGAACCAATCTTGCGCCTTACCTTGTAAAATGGTGGTGAATATCTTGCACATGAGAGTGTCGTTGTTCCGATAGAGGATTATTGCGGTTCGGCAGTGCTTTAGGTGTTTCTCAGGTTCTTCATCCCCTTTAAATGATGTGAAATGCGGCATGCTAAACTTGCATAAAGGTTTTACCTGCTCGATCTCATCCGTGAAGAGTGACTTACTTATGTTGGTCATATCTCGTTCTCGTCAATGACCTTGTTACGTTGGAAATCGCACAATTACTCGATCAGGAGCCTTTCCACTTCTTCCTGAATTTGTCTTTGTTGGGGTAGCAGAGCTTTTGGCTGCCTTCGATCATGACCTACTAGTATAGGTTGCTCTTTCATGTGTTCGGCTTGTCTATGCCGTGGCTGCGGTGTATGTAGTATGCCTTAGTAGGCGAGTCAGTTTCTCGTAGGCTACCGATTGAACTTGAGTCGATTAAGTGACTGTTTCTCTCTGCCTGTTATGCTACCTACTCCAATGTGAGGTGAATGATGCTGCTTACAGGCCTAGTTGCGAATGAACTCTTCTCATGGAAGGTTGCTTATGTTGATTATCGAAGTATGGCCCTAACCATAAATGTATGCTCATCCGTGGGTGTAACTGATAGTGCACACTCCTCCCCGTGCTAAAACGAGAGTATATGCTATCTCGGGGGCCTAGTCAAGAGTGTACACTGCTAAAATGATAGGTTTGTGACTGGTCAAGTGGCTGTTTGCCAGGACGCTGTTGAAGAGGTCTGTCATCTGCCTTTGTCCTACTTTAGGACACCTCGTTTGGGGTATGCTGCATCTCGGTATGCTACAAGAGCTGATTCACCAAGGGTATTTGCTGCGCGAAGGTGCTTATCAACTCTATGACTTGTTGAGACACGTGTTGTTCGCCATGTGGGTTGGAAGAGCTTAGATGGTATGCATCTCCTTGAGTAGTGGAAGTGTAATAGACTTTGGGCGCTAGATTTGAGTTGGGATATGTCAAATCTGCAGATAAATGGGGTGAAAATACCCCCGGTTTAATCGTTGGTCTAGAAATCTGAAACCGAGACGGTTGACCCAACCTTGGACCTGTTTGGGCTAGTAGGAGGGCCAAGGGACTGAGCCAGACTTGGGTTGGACTATGAGAGTGGGTTGGGTCGCCAACATGAGTCAGACTGTAGGTGTGGCCTGGGCCACTGGAACACATGGACACTGGGCTCCTCTTGGTGCACCTCGGTCCTGCATTGCGCCTTGGGCTTGCAAGTATTGGGCTCGGCTTTGGAGCTCACTTGGCTCGCACTAACGTTGGGCCTATGAGTGCTGGGCTGCTCTAATTGCTGCAGCTATGTAGGCCTCAGATGCTATTGCAACGTCGTGGGCCTACTAGATATGGGATGTTTCGCATTAAGCTAGCTGCCTTGTGGCACGGGCCTGGGTCTGCTGCTGCAAGGTGGTTTGCTCACAATGGGCAGTGGGTTCACCAAGGGCTGTTATGATGGTTGCTGCCATGGTGGATGCCACAGTGGTGCCATGTGAGGGTGGTGCCACTTCACTTGCCATTACGTTAAACCTCGTGGATCGTCGTAGTAGGGCTACGTCACGATCTCCTTCACTTGGTCCAAATTCTTGAACGTAGGAAGTTCCGTTTGTTATGGTTTCCGAATTTCCAGTCATTGTACTTTTCCTTTACGTTTATTCAAAGAACTTTATAAATAAATAAATAAATAATCTAGGAATAAGAACATACAAAAAATCTACAAATGAACAAGAAATGAGAAACTTTGAATGTGAGAGTCTTCTTCGAGTGTGTGAATCAAGACTCTCAATGAAAGCACCAATTTGTGGATGCAAATTTCTACCGTCTTCTCCTTTGACGAAAATGTATCTGCAAAATAATAACACCTAAGATTAAGGCCAAAAGCTTCATGTGCCCACGATGAATGTGGGGACTTTGGCCGAAGAATCTCTGATGCCAAAGTTAGAATTCTAAAAAGAATATGTTTAGGAGTTTGTGGGTAGCAAATGGCTTCGCTTTTTGGTGGGAAAATAGAGCTATTTATAGTGGAGGGACATGCCCTATTTGGAGAATAGTGGCTGACCATATATGGTATATTTGTGTGAATAATTGTAAGATATTATGTGAAATAATATCTTGCAATTAACATGGCAATTGATTCTAAATTAAACAGAAAAATTGGGAGTTACTTTTTGAATAAGGATTTGATGAGAAGCGATGAGAGGGATTTGAATAAATACCGTTTTAATCACCTGTGACTCTTCTTTGATTGAACCGTTATTGTCTGTTGCATGCGCGTGGGAATCTCGGTGTGTCTAGAGAGTAATTTTGTCATTTTTACCCAAAAGTTCATGTGTCACCTCTATAATTTTCTTGATTTTTTTTTTGTCTCCTCATGCGTGAGTTAACATGATTAAATAGTAATGTAATTGTGTGTCCTAGTTTGGTTAGGATTCCTAGTTTTTAATGTTGCTTAGATTACAAGATATGGATGTACATTTATATTGACCTCCCAACAAGAGAAGAATATACAAAAAGATGAATTGAACCTTAACGTTAAGACCGCAAAATTGTTGTCTCAATAGCATACGGCAAAGTGGTAAAAGTATGCATTGAACTGTGGCGGTTATCCTCCAGTATGAACAAAAATTGGGCTTGTCGAGTTTGGGGCCCAAATTGCAAATGGATAGTGGGCATGCATTGAAGACTATAGTAGATTAGGCATAAGCCCATGTTGTCTACCAGAAATGATCAACCCATTTGCTGAAGATTACAGCAGATTGAGCAAGGGCCTGTGTTGTATACCAGAATGAAGCAACCAAAAATTGGACTCGAACCCAAATTTGTTGGACCTATAGCTCTCACTTTTAAATTTGATTATTTCCCAAGAGTAATTCGATGTAACACAGGCAAAGCCTTAGTCACATCAGTTGATCTTGATACAGGTTGAATCATTGACTCTAGAGCCACTGATCATATGACTTATGATTGTACTCTCTTTAATTTCACCACGCCACCACCATAAGAGAATATTGTCACAGCCAATGGAGTTGTTTCTCTGGTTACAGGGGAGGTTCTATAGCACGTACTTTTACTATCTCCTTACATAACTGCTTATCTATTCCTATACTTTCTAGTCATTTATCATTAGTGGGACATGTTAATGAGCAATTAGATTGTGTTGTGCAAATGTTTATGTCTTTCTATTTACTTCAAGATATCTGGACTCAGGCAATCATTGGGCGTTGTACTAAGTGGAGAGGTTGTACTAGTTTGATGATGTTGCACAGGGCCGTGTTCATCAAGTTCAAGGTTATGTTAATCGAAAGTTGAAGACTGTTTAGTTGTGGCATCGTCAGCTTGGTCATGTCTGTTTTCATTATTTACGGAAATTACTTTCAGCATTATTTAGTAATATTTCAGACTCTTCTCTAAAGTGTAATGTTTACACATTAGCTAAAAGTCATCAAGCTTTGTATTCTTTGAATTTTACTAAAATAATAGTTCATTTTGAGTTAATTTATTTGGATGTGGTGGGGCCATCTAAAGTTACTACTCAACATGGAATGCATTGGTTTTTAACATTTGTTGATGGTTGCACAAGAATGACTTGGTTATATCTCATGAAAATAAAAGTGATGTGGATGGAATCTTCAAAATGTTTTATCACATGGTCTGCACTCAATATTCGCCTCCAGTTAAAGTACTTTGGTCCAAGAATGGTGCCAAATATCTTGGTCAACATCTTTCTTAGTCTTTTTAGAAAAAAGGTATCCTTCGCAAGACTACTTACTCTCAAACCCTGAACCAAAATGGAGTAGCTGGGTGGAAAAACTGACATATACTTGAGGTTACTCGGTTGTGCCCTTCTCATTGGTGATTGTGCACCCCATACATATTGGGTTGACGCGATCACCTATGCCATTTATCTAATGAATCGAATGCCATCGTTGGTTCTTTTGTTTCGTACTCGTTTGGTCATGCTTGTTGGCCATGTTTTGTTCTCTTCCACCCTTCATCTCAAACCATAGATTTTTAGCTGTGTGTGGCATATGTCCATCTTCAAAAAATCAATGAAGTAAACTTGATCTGTATGCGGTGCTGTGTGTTTTTATTGGGTTTAGTTCTCAACAAAAGGGTTATCGATGTTATCATCCTCTTACCTGACATACGTACGTTATTATGGACGTTACCTTGTCTGAGGAAGAACTGTTTTTCCTTCCCAGCCATACTCCTCAAGGGAGACAACCTCAATTGACAACTATGGCTGGTTGGTTGGTTGATATGGCTACTATTGATTGCTCAAATAACCCAAATAGGGTTGATTGCTTAAAGAGCCCAAACGGGGCTGACTACCAAAATAGCCCAAATGGGCCGTCTGATCACGCTGGCCTAAGTAGGAGCATTGACATGGCTGTTGACTGCCCAGATAGGCATGTGACTGATGTGGCTGACCACATGAATGTGACCAAAGACAATGAGCTTCAGGACTGCAGTAACAATGATGTTGATGTATGCCCAGGTGGACCAAATTTGAATATTAGTGGTGATGGCCCGAATGGGCTCTCCGAGTTCAGTGCTGCTCCAAATCTGAGCAACAGCCCCAGCTTCAATGAATTAAACAATGATGACCTTCCTCATACTCCTCAAGTACTTGTCCATGATCCAACATATATCCCCGAGGTAAGTACTCACTCATAAGTTATTAATTATGTGTTGCCTCCTAGACAGAATCGATAAACAGATACTCTCCAGAAGGAAAAAAAACGTTACTTCATCGCAAACTATGTCTCTATTCATTGACTCTTACTGAAATATTGTGCACTAGTTTAGCAGATGGAAACTATCAAAATACCAACCAAAATGGAAGAAGTTTTGAAATATTCGAAATGGATAGAGGTAATGCAAATTGAGATGGAGGCATCGTAAAAGAATAATACTTGGAGTGTGTTATACTTTCCGAGGGAAAAATCAGTGGGATAATGCGTGTTCACTATTAGACATAAGGCAGATAGAACAATTGATAGGTACAAGGTGAGGTTAGTGACCCAAGGGTTTACTCAGACCTTCAGGGTTGATTATTAGGAGACATTTGCCCTCATTGCGAAAATGAATACCATTAGAGTTCTGTTATCCCTTGTTGTTAATCTTGATTGGCCTTTGAGATAGTTTGATGTAAAAAATGCATTTCTGCATGGGGATTTAGAAGATGAGATGTATATGGATTTCCCACCTGGATATGGCATGGTGAACTTTAGCGGGTGAGTGTGTAGACTTCAAAAGGCACTATATGGTCTCAGGCAATTACCTCGAGTGTGGTTTGGGCAATTCACTAAGGCCAAGAAGAAGTACGGATATCGACAAGGCAATTCTAATCATACTTTGTTTATCAAGTGTAAGGATGGTTAAATGACCTTGCTCATTAAATATGTGGATGATATGATTGTCACATGTGATGTTAGAAATTGAACGACTACAAGGGTATTTGGCCTTAGAGTTTGAGATGAAAGATCTTGGGGGACTCAAATACTTCCTAGGAATTGAAGTTTCTAGGCCTCGAGAAGGCATATACTTATTAGAACATAAAGTATGTGTTAGACTTAATACTAGAAATTAACCGGTAGGCTGGCGTGTAAACCGATAGACACCCCAATTGTGCAGAATTACCATCTTACGATCTATCAAGATTAAGTCCCAACAAATAAAGAGAGGTATCAAAGGTTAGTTGGAACATTGATTTACTTTTCACTTACACGTCCTAATATTCTTATAGGGTAAGTGTGGCAAGCCAAGTCATGCATGCACCTAGTGAAGATCACATGGCAGCAGTAATGCAAATTCTCAATTACTTGAAAATGGCTCATGGAAAAAGGTTAATGTACAAGAAGCATGGACACATGGAGGTGAAAGGATATACCGATGCAGATTGGGCTGAAAATATTACTAATTAGCAATCTACGTTAGGATACTTTATGTTTTTAGTTCGTAATATTGTGACTTGGAGAAGTAAGAACCAAAATGTGGTGGCAAGGTCTTTGGTCGAGGCTAAGTATAGAGGAATGGCACATGGTATTTTTGAGCTTCTGTGGTTTCAAATTCTACTCATTGAGGTTCGGCAGTGTTACCATGGTGGTGTGGCGATTGTGCCGATCCCAATTTGTTGTTTTTTTTTCTTTGAATTTCTACGGTTAAAAACCTTAATTGCTTCTAAATTAATTTCGATACTTTGACTCATAAATTTCACATAGCATAATTACGTATTGCATGAAAAAGTATATATATTGACAAAATACATGGACATATCTACAATATATATAATTGAAAGGAAAATATAAATATAAGGAGTTCATGCATCATGGGGGATGTTTTCATGCTTGAAGGTTTTTTCAAATATCTTAATTTATTTTAGAAGAACATGATTGGCAGAAAATAATTGAAAGCCTTTGATGTTGTAGAAGAAAGCCTCATCCACGATCTTTCAATTCCTTAGCTTCTGGTAAAAGCATGCCGATAACATGTTGTAGGCTTATTTAACTGAACTATATTTAGAACAAAGACGGAGAGAGGCCAGCAACAACAGCGAGAGAAGAGAGAGATGCAATTCAGAGGTGTGTGTTGTATCACCCCATTGTGCCTTTAATTACAGTAGTAGGGAAGGTTAAATCCTTACCCTATTAGGATCACAACTCTAATAGGAATTAAACTATTAAAGGGAATATACAAGATACTCCTAGATACACTAAGATTTACACAATCACATTCTTAATCCAATAAGACTGCAACACTTCCCCTTGAATGTGTAAATACTCAAACAAAACATTACATTAGATCTTCAGCAGATAAGGTAGAACAGTTGATGAAGTCATCGATATAACGAGTGAACGCGAGTCTCAAATTTAAAAATAAAATATGCATCGGTAGTAAAACTCACAAAACCTCACTACGTTAAAACTTGAGGTAGGTGAAAGCCCATAAACTAAAGAGAAAAGTGAGAAGTATGCTTCAGGATACTCCCCCTGAGTTAGACATAACTTCCTAATAAGAGAACTACAAGTAATTCAACTCAGATAATTTACGCATACTGATTCCTTAGACAAGTTTCTAAAAAGTAGACTTGGGCATTGACTTGATGAAGAGATCGGCCAGGTTGTCCTGGGAATAGATTTACTTGACTTCAACGTTCTGATGTTGTTGTTGCTGATGAGAATAAAAGAACTTCGACGCTATGTGCTTGGTGTTATCTCCCTTGATGTATCCCTTCTTTAACTGCTCGATGCATGTTGCATTGTCTTCAAAGATCGTCGTAGGAAGGTTAACGATGGAAGAAAGACCACTAATGCTTCGAATATGTTCCATAACTGCTCTCAACTAAAAGCATTCACGCGATGCTTCATACAAGGCTAGAATCTCAACATAGTTCGAAGAAGTCGCAACTAGCGTTTGCTTGGTAGACTTTCAAGATATAGCGGTGTCTCCAATGGTAAAGACGTAGCCCATTTGAGAATGTACCCTATGTGGGTCAGACGAATAATCAGCATCTGCGTAACCAACGAGGCTAGAATCAACTCGAAGACCAAGGGAGACGATGGCTTCTCTCGAGGATTCATGGGTGTAAAACAAGCCCAAATCCATCGTACCCTTGAGGTAGCAGAAAATGTCTTTAACACTATTCCAGTTTCTATGTGTAGCCACATTGCTATATCTAGCCAAAAGATTAACAGTGAAGGAGATGTCAGGTTTAGTACATTGAGCCAAGTACAATAAAACACCAATTACACTTAGGTATGGAACTTCCGGCTTCAAATCTCTTCCTCATCCTTTTTTGGATGGAAATGATATCGTTTAGCATCTAGAGTCTGAACAACCATAGGAGTACTCAAATGCTTCACTTTATCCTTATTAAAACGTCGCAACAGCTTTTCGGTGTAGTTTGATTGATGTACTAGGATTCCATCCGAACAATGCTCGATCTTCAGGTTGGGACAATATCGAGTTTTCCCAAGATCTTTCATCCCAAATTCTGATTTTAAGTGAACGGCAATTTCCTCAAACTCTGCGAGAGTTCCGATGAGGTTCATGTCGTCGACATAAACTGCAACGATCGCAAATTCGGAATGTGACTTCTTAATAAACACGCATGGGTATAATTCGTTGTTCACAGAACCGTAACTTGTCAAATATTCACTAAGACGGTTACACCACATCCACCCAGATTATTTCAATCCGTAGAGCGACCTCCTCAATCTAATCGAGAGAGTGTTCTGTGGTCTAGAACTATTTAAACCAATCAATAGAAGTCCTTCTGGAACTTACATGTAGATTTCCATATCTAGATGTTTATAGAGATACGCGATTACTATGTCCATAAGCTGGATATTCAGTTTTTCGGAAACTACCAAACTGATAAGGTAACGAAACGTTATGACGTCCATTACAGGAGAATATGTCTCTTCATAATTAATCTTAGGGTGTTAAGAGAAGCCTTGCGCTACGAGGCGTGCTTTGTATCACACTATTTCATTCGCCTCATTATGATTCTTCACGAAAACCCATTTGTAGCCCACGTGCTTTACATGTGGTGGAGTAGGAACTACAAGCCCACTTGTAGCCCACATGCCTTACATGTGGTGGAGTAGGAATTACAGGCCCAAACACCTTACTTTTCGAGAGCGAATCAAGTTCGACCTGGATTGCTTGTTTCCAGTTTGACCAATTCGTTCTACATCAACATTCATCAATGAAACGTGGTTTAATGTCATAGCTAAACATGATATCAGAAGCAACGGTATATGCAAATGCATCATGGACAATCATCTCATTCTAATTCCAAACCTCATCTAATACTGCATGATGGACCGAAATTTGACGATTCTCCGGAGGCCAATATGATTCATCTAAAACATCACCATAATCTAGAATAACCTCATGCATTGGAACAAATGAGTAAGTAATGGTCGGATTAGACTAGGTCACTAGTTTGTGCCATTTTTCTCTTCTGGGGTTGTGAATCATTTGAACTAGGGGGCCTGCCTCACTTTAGGGTAAGAGCCAGTGATTGGCTAGCCATCAGTGTACCTTGTTGTGTAGGAGGTGTGACCGCTTAACCCTCGGGGACAGTTCGGCCTTCCAATGTGGTGTTACGGCATACGTTAAGTACGCCCATCCTTGCAAGTGCATTTGCAGCAGGTATATGTGATCTCATCACCTTTGCTAGATTAGTAAAAGCATCTGGCATGAGCAATGCTTTGAAGATCTAGAATACATCGCACTTTAGTTTCAGGCTGAGGTGTGCAGGGATCTAAATGAAGCATAGTGGGAGTAATCCACGACAATTCGCGGAGTTTTATAAGAACGTTAGTGATCTTATCTCCCCCTAATGATGGGAAGATTGTCTCATGAAAGTGACAATCCACAAAACGTGTGGTAAAGAGATCTCCTATCAAGGGCTCTAAGAAACGAATAATTGATGGCGAATCATCACTGACATAGACTCCCATTTTTCTCTGAGGATCCATTTTGGTATGTAGTGGCGGTGCTATTGGCACATAGATTGCGCATCCAAATACACATAGTTGCGTGCAATATTGCATGGCCCCACAGATACTGGTAAATTGGTTTGCATAACTAAAGTTTGAGCTATCATTTGAAGGCACTTTATGAAAGCTTCTGCCAGGTTGTTTTAGGTGTAAACATAGGGTACAAGATGTTCAACTTCAATCCCAACAGACATGCAATAATCGTCAAAGTTCTGTGACGTAAACTCACCAACATTATCCAGTAAAATCGACATAATCGGATAATCAGGGTGGTGAGCCCTAAGCTTAATAATTTGTGCTAGGAGTTTCACAAATGCAGCATTGCGTGTGGACAATAAGCAGACATGTGACCATCGTATCGATGTATCAACTAACACTATAAAGTATCTAATAGGTCCAGAAATACCCCTTGAATCCTCTAAAGAAACTTGGGGGTTATGAATAATCTTTGTAAGTGAGGGTTGAATGTTTAACTTGCCCAGGGAGCATGCTTTGCAAAGTGGATGGGCAGGATAAGATTTCAAGTGATGCCCATATGATGTTTTGAGGATACGGCGCATCATATCTCATCTTGGGTGTCTCATTCGATCATGCCAAAGCAGCAGAATGGTTTGGAATTCGGCCATAGGGCCGGCCACATGATGGGTCTTAATGGTGCAAATGGTTGTTATGTACAACCCACTCAGGAGCCGTTCCAGCTTCTCGTGAATACGTTTTTGGCCATATTCGTAAAAAGTGATACAAAGAAATTCAGAACCATTCTCTTCAGTGGTTTCAACATGATATTGATTATCTTGAATATCTCTAAAACTCAGCAACTTTCTTCCGGAACGTGGAGAATAGAGTGCCTCTTTAATGGTTAATTTAGTACCATTGGACAACATAATATGGGCCTTTCTGTATCCTTCTATCAGGTTGGATTGGTTTGAGAAGGTTGTCAGAGGTGCATTTTTAGGTACGAAGTTAATAAAATAGTGTATCTCACGCAATATAGTGTGTGTGTGGTGGCACTATCAGCCAGACAACTAACTTCCTCACTATTCATACCTAGAAATAAATTAATTGAATCGGTCACATGCATAAATATAATTCCATTCATTCAATTAATCAATTCAAGAAATAATATCCATAAAATAATTGTCCATAGTTCAAAATAAACCAAACCAAACAAATAATTCCAAATACTTTAGAAAAATTGTCTAAAAATTAAACCACAAACCTAGAAATTTGGGGGGGGGGGGGGGGGGAATTCGGCCATTCCTAGTGGGTTCGACCACTAGGGGTGTAAAACACCCTAACATGTCTTAGAAAAATAAAACTTTATTCTTCCATAGGAGCAGATGCCTTCTGAAAATCTGAAACCTCTAGAGTTGTAGTAGTATCTTCGGGAAGTTCTACAAGCGCAAAGTTAGACTTATGATGGGAATGTTACTTGGCAATAGCCTCAAGGGTAGCTCGGCATACACTTGACCAATGATCATTTGATCCACAGCGATAGCACATGTCCAGTTCAGTGGAAGCTGATTGAACGATAGTTTTTCCCTTGTTCTTGAAGTTTAGGGCCTTAAGGGCAAAGGGTTGGCGCTTCTGGGTTAAATTTCCTCCATTAGGTAGGCCTCTGTTTTGTTGACCTTGGGCCCGTGGTGAGGCTTGCCGCCATTTTCCACGGCCACGACAGGATCTTCGTCGGTTATGGCTACTATAATTAGTCACATGCGCTTCAGGCGCAGCATTAGAGCCAGTAGGTCGAGCTTGATGATTTCTCATCAAAAGCTGGTTCTTAAAGGTTGAATAGGTATTTTCCAGGAGATCCTGTTCTGTTAAGTCCTAATTATAGAACTTAAGTAGTGATCGGATTCTACATACTTCAGAGTTGTATCCATTCACAGACTTAAAGTCTTAGAAGCGTAAATGCTGCCAGTTGTGTCTTGCTTTAGGTCAGTAAATGTCTTTCTAGTGATAAAAGCCATCGGCTAGAACGAGCTAGAGTGTACGTGGATCCTCCCTTGCGAGGTACTCGGTCTGCAGTGTATCATGGATGTGTCTACAGATAAAGATCATAGCAGTAGCTTTCTGAGCTTCATCGACGAGTTCATTATTGGTAGGTTCCTCTATAGTAGGTCTAAGACTCTTTGTAGTAAGATGGAGCTTCACGTCTTGAACCCACTTCAGGTAGTTTCTTCCAGAGACATTCAGAGCGGTGAAATCGAGCTTGTTCAAGTTCGACATGTCCCTAAACAGAGGGTACAACAAAACGTAGTTAGTCATATGGAAAGCCATAGACATATATCGTAGAACATTCTGGTTCTATATACATGTATTGGTTTAATTTAAGCATGAAAGGTACGGGTTTCATGTGGTAAGTTTTGAATGAAAACTTCGGGTTTCAAAGGCACTAAATTCAAAACTACAGGTTCAATTTAGTTATGAACATTTAGTTCATATATAGGAGTACCTGCAAAAACACAGAATACAATATACAATAAAGTGTAGTGGATTTGTGGATTGCTTCAGGAACCCAAGTATGAGTGCTTCGGGACTACGAAAGATAGTCAATGGTTCAAAGAAACAAAATAATATATTGAATAATTAATTGCCAAAAAGTGAGCTTCATGCTAATAATTTTGGATTAATTATCAGATTAATGGACTGCTAGTCACTTTAATTAATTCAATAGATCGTCATCATTTAGGGTCGATTGTAGAAGCAAAAATAATAATAACATTCGGGTTAAAATTATATAGAATGCCAAAAGATAGCATTGGATTCGAAAACCATAGCCCAATTACAGTGGGCATAGGTTTCGTGAGTAGGGCAAAGCCCTAAAAGGCATATTGGGCTTCGGGTGGCTGCGGAGTGGCCCAAACATGGATGCAGGCCATGGGTTGTGTGTCTGGGATAAGCCCAACATCAAAACTGATGGCTTTTAGGCCAAAAATGGTGCGGGTGCATAGGCCCAGCACGGGCTGGCTTGGGATGTGGGTGCGAGTGAAGCCCAACAAAGCTGGCTTCGGTTTTTGGGCCGTAGGGACAAGCTCAACCGTCTGGCTAGCTTATAATGGTCACGGGCCAGGGCTAAGGCAAAGCCCAGCAAGCACAAAGGCTTGATGGCAGATTGGGCTGAGACAAAGGATAACCCAGCAGGCTTCAAGCATGCTAGGGCTTCGGGCCCTCGCATGTGATCCAACCCAGGCCAAAGCATGGTTGCGATTTAGTGGCAGCAAGCCCAAAAAGCTGTTGCGATAGATCCAAGGTGTCAAAAATGACATCGTCTCAATGTTGTCTCCACGGAGCTGGGCTGCATGCTAGCACAGTGGTCGGGCATTGTTGCCGCGGTGGTGAGGCAGCTGTGCCGCATAAATCCCAATTTGTTTTTTTTTTTCTTTTCAAATTTCTAGGGTTAAAAACCCTATTTGATTAATTTCGATGTTTGACTCACAAATTCCACATAGCATAATTGCGTATTGTATGAACAAGTGTGTGTGTGTGTGTGGGTTCATATATATTGACAAAATATATGAATATATATACAATATAAGTTATAACTATGTTGAATTATTCTTCATATTACCAAAGTCATTCTCAATACAATGTGGGCAATATGTGCACTTTCATCCTCTTACAAGTTAGGGTTTTATCGTTTGGTATCTAAGGTCCACATGAGTCAATGGTATGGCGCTGACCTTGTATATAATTCCTCTGTTGTGGAAACCAAAGGTTCACACCCCGTTCTGACGACATTGGTGGCGGAGCACGCACAAAATCGTACTAGTATTTGAGTCTCCTGGAAGCTTAGCACTTCTGGCGACATTGATGCGGAGCACGCACGAAGTTGTAATAGTATTTGAGTTTCCTGAAGCTTAGCGTTACCCCGCCGCTTACCACCAAAGCACCGGCTCTTCACATTTCAGTCAATTTTCCAAACAATTATTACGACAGAAGAAGGATGACGTTATATACAAAATGCAACCAATTCAATCATAACCACCAAACGTCACCTGAGAAAGTAGCCTTATTTACACTTTCTTATTTTGGGCTTAAGAGCATACCCACCGTTGGGTATTGCTCGGGGGACAGTGTCCAAAACAATGGCCCGAGGGCCGGTGGGAGGCCTCCAGTGTGAGGTAGCCCGGTGGAAGGGGGAGGCCCGAGCAAAGGGCCCGTGAAGGATTGCCAGCCCTTGAGCCCGAGGTGGAGGTGACGCAAGGCTGACGCCAGGGTGGCGTCAGCGCATTATTTAAATTTTTTTGTGTCAGGTGCGTGCACCCCACCCGCGCGTGGGGGCGCGTCCCGACACCAAAATCAGGAAAAAAAAAAAAAAAAAAAAAGGCTGTCAGTTACCGTTGGGAAGCCACGTGGCTTCCCACGGTGCGTTAGATCTTAACAGTCACTTAATGTGGACCGTTAGATCTCAACGGTAAAAAAAAAAAAAAAAGTCAGATTTAATATCCACCGTTCGATCTGAGATCAACGATGGATATTAAAATGCTTTATAAATTAAAAAATAAATGAAAAAATAGTTTAAAAAATCTGAAAAGTTACCGTTGTGACACGTGGCACAATCTGGAGTGTTGGAATTCAAATTTTTTTATATCCAACGGCAGAGATTAATTAATTGAATAAAAATTTAAAAAAAATTGTAAAAAATTGTAAAAAATTCAAAAAAATTCAAAAAAATATCTGAAAAATCTGAAAAAAATTGTAAAAAAAATTGTTTTTACTTTTCTATAAATACCTTCTCATTATCATCTACCTTACACAACAATTTCATATTTTCTCAACTACTTTCAATCACATTCCTTTCTTTGTCTCAAAGTTTGAATCCATTTTTTTTTAACAAAATGACCACTGGTGCAGGTACGAATTGGTCGCTTATTGAAGATGTTGCGTTGTGTACTAGCTGGGTTGAAGTTACTCATAGTTCGCTTACGGGTAATGAGATGCAGTTGCGAGAAATGTGGAGTCTTATTCATACCAATTTTCTTGAGAAAATTGGTGGGAAAAGAACCAAAGAATCGATGTCCAGTCGTTGGAAATTAATTAGCCAATTGTTTAGTACGTGGAGAGACGCTTTGGCACAAGCTAGTAGTAATATTCGAAGTGGGGAAAATTACTCGGATTAGGTAACAATATATTATTTATTTGATACCCAAATTTACATTATAATTATTTGTTTGTATTATTTATTTGATACCCAAATTTACATTATATTTATTTGTTTGTTTGTATTATTTATTTACTAAACTTGGAACTCTAGCCCCATGTTATGATTAACATGACATATATATATATTTGCTAGTTACTTATTTTCATTATTTACTAAACTTGAAGCCTTCTTACTTATTTTCATTATATTTGTTACTTATATATATATATATATATATATATATATATATATATGTGTATATATATATATATATATATATATATATGTATATATTTGCTAGTTACTTATTTTCATTATATTTGTTACTTATATATATATATATATATATGTATATATTTGTATATATTTGCTAGTTACTTATTTTCATTATAATTATTTATTTGTTACTTATTTTCATTATTTACTAAACTTGAAGCCTTCTTACTTATTTTCATTATATTTGTTACTTATATATATATGTATATATTTGCTAGTTACTTATTTTCATTATAATTATTTATTTGTTACTTATTTTCATTATTTACTAAACTTGAAGCCTTCTTACTTATTTTCATTATATTTGTTACTTATATATATATATATATATGTATATATTTGCTAGTTACTTATTTTCATTATAATTATTTATTTGTTACTTATTTTCATTATTTACTAAACTTGAAGCCTTCTTACTTATTTTCATTATATTTGTTACTTATATATATATATATATATATATATGTATATATTTGCTAGTTACTTATTTTCATTATAATTATTTATTTGTTACTTATTTTCATTATTTACTAAACTTGAAGCCTTCTTACTTATTTTCATTATATTTGTTACTTATATATATATATGTATATATTTGCTAGTTACTTATTTTCATTATAATTATTTATTTGTTACTTATTTTTATTGTGTAGGAACTTCAAGCACAAGCTTGGTACGCTGCCAAAACCAAAAGCAAAAATAAATCATTCAACCGGTGGGAATGCTGGAATATTGTCAAAGATTGTCCTAAATTTAGAGTTGTGTCAGTCGGTCCAGAAGTGCACATGAACAGCACCCCTCTACACTCTACACCCGATCATGTTCATGAAGATGATGCAGAAGAAGTGCTCGAAACGCCCCTCCCTGAACAAGCGTCGGGTTCGACCCGTTTTCCAATTAGGCCTCAAGGTAAGAAGGCTTCAAAGAGAAAAGGGAGTGCTTCCAAGAACGATTATGCAAAGTTCATGGAAGAACTTACTCGCCAAGGTGAATTGACTTTGGCGAGGGACCTGGCGAAAGATGAGGCTGATAAGGCTAGAGAGGCATCAAAACAAGCAGTTGTTGAGAGAGAATTTTATGCTAATGAGAGAGAAAGAGAGCTACTTAGGCAAGAAAGGGAACATGTTAGAGAAGAAAGACGGGCTCAACAAGATCGTGAGATTATGAACATGTCTTTACAAGGGAAGTCTCCAAATTCTAAATTTTTTTGGAAGTCAGAGAAAGCGGACGTTGTGCGAAGGACGTGTGCAAGAGAAGCAATAGCAAGCCAAGGTGGTTCTAGCACCGCAAGAGAAGATCATCCTAGCACCACAAATTGGTTAAGTGATGATGAATAGAGTACTTTTTGTAATCGGAGCCCATAATTTTCCAATCACTTTGGGTTGTAATTTATTATTTATTGTTTGTATTATTTATGTTGTTTCCAATTTCTTGAATATTTATTCAAATTAATTTGGTAAGTTATTTATTAAAAGTCCACTGTTCTAATTAAAAGTCCTTATAAAATAATTAAAAGTCCATCGTTCTAATTAAAAGTCCTTTACATAAACATAAACATAAAAAAATTACATATACTAAGAATTACATAAACATAAACATAAAAAAAAATACATAAACATAAACATAAACATACTAAGAATTACATATACTAAGAATTACATAAACATAAACATAAAAAAAATTACATAAACATAAACATAAACATACTAAGAATTACATAAACATAAACATAAAAAAATTACATAAACATACCAAATAATAAAACACACCAAATAAAATAACATAAACATACCAAATTAAAAAAAACACACTAAATGAACTTAATTATCTTCAGCTTGTTTCAATGCCCACTGGTGCTCTATCAAGTCAATTTGTCGGGCATTGTGCATGTCTGGCATTTGAAATGCAGTATATCGTTGAATGAGCCTTTCATTGTAACGTTCATCCCTTTGTAATGGCTCATGTTGCACGGGCTTATCGGTGGCGTCATGAGCACAATATATACGTGTTCTTGAATTGTTCATCGGGTCTGGCTCATATTCATCAACAGCTTCATAATCGTACTCATCTTCCACAATCATGTTGTGAAGAATGATGCACGTCATCATGATGGAGCGAAGCGACTCTCCATCAAACAATCTGGCAGCACCCCTGACGATCGCCCAGCGAGCTTGGAGGATACCGAAACAACGCTCCACATCCTTCCTGCACCCCTCTTGACAGCTTGCAAAGTGTTTTTCTTTTGCACTCCGCGGACGTGGCACTGTTTTGACAAATGTTGACCAGCGCGGGTAGATGCCGTCAGCTAGGTAGTATGGCCCGTCGTACATACGTCCATTGACCTCATACGTAACTTTTGGTGCCTTTCCTTGCAGGACATCGTTGAACACTAGGGATTGGGCAAGGACGTTGATGTCATTTTGAGCTCCCGGGACCCCGAAAAAGGCATGCCAAATCCATGTATCAAAAGATGCCACCGCCTCAAGAATGATACTTTTTGCTTCTTTTCTATCCCCGTAAGCGCCTTGCCATGCACTTGGACAGTTTTTCCACGTCTAGTGCATACAATCAATGCTTCCAATCATCCCAGGAAAGCCACGCATCTCCGCCTTCTTCAACAACCGCTCCAAGTCCATGTGTGTAGGTTTGCGGAGGTACTCAGCGGTGTAGATAGATTCAATTGCTCCGCAAAACCTCATCAGGGACTCAAGAATGGTTGATTTCCCCATCCTCGTTATCTCATCCACTTGGTCTGCAGATGCTCCATATGCAAGCATCCGCAAGGCAGCAGTAATTTTTTGCTCAGGCAGTAGACCCATAACACCAAAAGCATCTTTTTTTTGCACAAAATAAGAATCATGGTTGCAAACAGCAATCATGATTTTGTTGAACAAATGTCGTTCCATTCTAAAACGACGTCTAAAGTACGTATCAGGGAATGCACTATTAAGAACAAAATAATCATCCAAGAGTTCCATACCTCGTCGTTGCCTACTTCTATCAAGGTTTCCGGAACGGCTGGGCCTGCAGATCTGAGCCGCAGCTTGGATGACTCGACGGGAATGTGAGGCTCTGCCCCTTCTTACTTCGTCATTTCTCATTTGACGCTCCTCATCCTCTTCCCTCTCATTTCTTACCCCCTGGTGATTGAAGATTGCTTCAGATTCGTTAAACAATTCTTCCTCTTCCTGATTGTATTCCCACATCATCCTTGAGAAAGAAGAAGAAGACATTGAAAGAAAGAAACATAAACTATGAATAATGATACAGATTTTTGTGAATAAGGAAGCAGAAACTATGAATAATGATAGAGATCTTGAGAATTTTGGTGTGAGATTTGTGAAGATGGATGGTGGATTATATAGAGGATTCATAAAGGATTAGGTTCTGCATAATGCCACGTGGCATGCCGTCATTCGTTACAAATCTGATGGAAATCTATCCTCAAAGATTGTGAACATATTATGACACGTGTCATGCCGTCATTCGTTAAAAATCTGATGGAAATCTATCCTCAAAGATTGTGAACCGATTATGACACGTGGCGCGACGTGATTGGTTAATAATCTTATCAGAAATCCATCACCAATAATTGTATTATTTTGTATTATTTAATAATACTTCGGATAATGACACGTGGCGCAACGAGAACGATTAAAAATCTTATCCGATATTACAATTAAAATTATTTTGTATTATTTTATAAAAAAAAAAATACTAATATTTTATTGCCTATTGCCAGGGCTATTGAAGTGTAACGGTGGAGATGCAAATTCTATTGCCAGGGCTACTTACTGTTCATTAAGGGCAGTTATTGTTCATTAGGTGGATTGAATAGTGTATTGCCAGGGGGGAGGGCTCCAACGCTGGAGTTGCTCTAAGTGTGAGAGTTGACAAGGAACATCATTAGAGAAATATGAACTTGAATGTGTCCCCTTAATTATTTCT
Organism: Pyrus communis; assembly: GCF_041283825.1. NCBI lineage: Eukaryota > Viridiplantae > Streptophyta > Magnoliopsida > Rosales > Rosaceae > Pyrus > Pyrus communis. The sequence continues at coordinate 23,973,058 of NC_142579.1, read as the reverse complement.
CGATAATAGTTGAGAATCACATACATATAATCTCATAAATTATATTTATTTTAAAATATTTATTTCAAAAACAAAAAAAAATCACACACTTAATAATTTATACGACGAAAATAATTCAATCCAAGACACCAAGCATGGCATCAGAAAATGGTCCTATTTATGCTTTCTTATTTTGGATTTAGGGGTTTGGTGTGAAAAGAAGGGAGGAATGGTTGTACTTTTGACTAGAAGTCTAGAACACTAGAGAAGTATGGGGCATCCCCACACTCATCTTTAAGCTGGACCCTACAATTTCCAGACCACTTGGAGATAGATTAGGACCTCTGCCAGCAAGAGCTTCTCTCCAAGCGTACTAGGTCCAGTCGATCCTGCTGCAAACTGGCTTCACAGTGTCTTCAAGCTCTTTCTTAAAGTAGTAGGCTGAGGAAATAAAAAGAATTATAACTTAATCATGATTAAGTAATTATGATCACATGATTATGTGGAGTCCAACTGATTAATATTTGACATTAATTGGCTAACAGAATCTGGGGGGGTTAGATGGACGAAGGTCGATTTCTTGGGTCCAAGCACTCCGGTCTTGGACGTGCAATTGCCAGTAGGTTTGAGCCACCACGTCGGGATCCATTACTCCGTCAACCCCTAACGTCATCGTCATCCTCTGCGAAGTACTTGATGATGATTGGCTTCCTTCAGATGGGCCAATCACACCGTCAATAATCACATGCGCTATGTGTATCCCATGCGGTTGAAATTCCATTGACAAGCATTGTGATAGTGCTCTCAGTGCAAATTTTCCACAACCTAGTGATAATATCACATGTTGCCGTGACAGAAAAAAACTCTATTAATTTCACCTTTAGAAAGTGCCATAATAAATTAAACCAAGAAAACCAATGTTAAAAGTAGTTGTAAAGTGTACTTACATAGTTCAGAGTAGCCAGCAATCCCCTTGAGTGAACCTGAACATCCTGTAAACAAGATCGTTCCCCTTCCTCTTTCCACCATTGCCGGAAGTACCTTAAATTGATACCATGTTTAACATAAATATAAATTAGTACACCAAACACGCATTAAGACGCATATTGCTATGCAAAACATATTGTTAAACCGTTAATCTGAACAACTAATTAATCTTGTTCTTACCTCCAACTAATACCATGTTTAACATCCTATTAATTTATGTACTACAAACACATTAAGTATCTGTATTCCGTAGAATATCTATTGTCAAACTGTTAATCTGAACCGATACCTAAATTCAGGTGCATAATGGCAAATCACTTGTATCATAAAACTATGGATCTAGCTATTTAGGTTTTCAAACTATCAAAATATATTGTCCGACTTTGAATTTAGACCATTGATTAGCGTTCCTAGCTCTTACCTGTTGAGCACAGTGAAAAGCTCCGACAGAAGAAACGGCGAGGGACTTCTCAAACGAGTCGAGGCGGATGTCGGTGAAGTTGGTGGGGTGCCAATTGGGCGGCTGCTGGTACGCATTGTAGACCAGCACCTCTACAAAACCCAAAGACAAAACCCCTTCAAATGCCTCCCTAACGCTTCTAGACTCGGAGCAGTCTATTCTAATGGCGAAAACCTGCGCCTTCTCTTCCCTCGCAATCTCGTCCGCGAATTTGGAGAGCCTCCCGAGATTGCGGGCGAGAATAGCGACGGTGTAACCTTCATGGGCGAACTTTCGGGCTATGGAGCGGCCGAGCCTTGGCCCTACGCCCACGATGGCAGCTATACCGCGTTGAGGAGCTGAGCTTGCCATGCTCCTCATCTTTCACTGTGTAGGTGGTGAAATATGAGTAGGGGTTTTGGGTTGGCTGGGCTAGGATCTGCTACGGTGATACGTAAGTCCTTGCCTCCTTCGTGAGAGTCACAGCATCGTTCTTGCCTTTGCCCTTGTAGATGGAAGTGTCCGTCTGAAAGGGTTCTCGCTTCTGGGTTTTCGGATCTGTTATTTAAGAACCGCAGCCCTCCGCTTTTAGTTATGCTTCAGTGCCTAAGCTAATTATGTTTAGGATTATATCTGCAAAATATTTATATAAAAGTAGAAACGGTGACTTGTGCCAAAAATAATGATACATGTGCCACGAACAAGGATATTCAAATGTTAAAGGAGTTGTTGACGCTTTAAAAATATCATATGCTATATATTGGAATGTAGTTTCACTCCAGCATTTATCAAAAAATACAAACAGTGACGAAGTTGGCTTAAAGAATCTAGGAAGAGGAATAGCAACACATTTGTTAACCATTTTCTAGTATATTTACATAGAAGTTCAGAACTTTGTAAGTCAAATACACCAAAATGACTCTAATCTAATAGAGTAAATTTTCTTTACACGACATTATATATTGCTGAAAAATCACAATAATAGTGAATATGTGGATGCTGAAAGATCATAACAACCTCCCAAATTTATATGTAGCTCCTTTCTTGAATCGAATATAATAAATGAAGAGGGTTGAAAATCATTTTGCATCAAAATTTTCGGAGTCTCAATTATGGTTACCAAATGTTTAGACAACGAATATAGAAATTTTATATGACCTTTGCTTATCTTGTAGCGTAGGCATCATTTATTGGAATGTCAAGGGTTTTTAGTGTTGGCATGTATGCCACCTTTATAATAGTTCTAGCTGTATAAAGCTTGCTTCCACTTCTCATCCGGTGTCAGGTCGGCAGCAGTTTTGAAACATCTGTCCCTTTTACTTATAGGTCATTCAATTGATACACAAACGATTTACAACCATAGAAAAAATTGATATAATTAAAAAAAAAAAAAATAATTAGTATTTGATCCTTAGTTACTAATGTTTATTGACAAAAAATTTATTAGTTTTCAGATTTTAATCCAAGTCTCTAGTATTAATGTAATAATGAATTTACATGTCAGTTACATAATTTTTTTTAAAATAAAAATTAATAATTGATTTAGAATTTTAATACTCACACCTTTATTAAACTCCTAACTAATTTTTAATTCAAAACATTTCCAAAATAAATAAATAAAATTAGAATAGGTTTGTACCCGTTAGCTTTTTTAAAACAAGTTTTCAAATTTTTAATCTTATATGTACCCATTCATGTAATTTTTTCAAATTTTTAATCTTAAAATGTACTCATTCTTAAATATACCAATTTGTTACATGTAAAATGTACCTTTTTTTTTATATAAAATCTATTCAATTTCTTTTCTAATCCATTTTTAAACTTATATGGGTACATTCTTTTTTCTATGATTTGAGAATGTATCCTTGACAAGTTTAATCAAAGAAATTTACTAATGTTATTAAGCTTAATATTTTTTTTTTTTTTTTTTTTTTTGGTGATTTTGAAGAATGTTCCCATGTTTTGGTACAATAATTTTTTGGTTAATTTTGATAAATGTACCCATGTTTACACACACACACACACACAATAGTATATTTATATTTTAATATTTTTAATTCCACAAATTATGATTTTTTATTTAAAATCTCATTAATATAAACAACTATAAATTTTAATTTTTAATTTAAAAAATATCGTAACATACATAGAAATAAATTATCACATTAATTTCAGGGACTTCAATCAAAAATTGAAAACCAACAAGGTTTCAATCAAATAATATTCATAGTTAGGAACTGCATCCAAAGTCTCCCTAAAAATAATAATAAAAAAAGCCCAAAGCCTTCTTCGGTTAGGATAAGTTGAGTTTTGTGGAGACATAAATTAATAATTTAATAAGAGAATGATATTGGACTATAAGCTCTTTATGACGAGTTTACTTTTGACGTCATAAGCAGATTCACAGAGTACTTAAGGGATGTGGCATCTACCTACCTCATGGGTACAAGGCCTTCAGGTCGTCTTGGAGCCCTTTAGGCCCATGGTATCCTACCATCGAGCCATACTCGGCCTAAGGTGGTAGGAAGCTGACTCTTCAGAGTCTTTTTCTTAGGTGTTCAGTGTGAATGCATATTTCCGCCACTGGGCAATCAACTCGTTTGAGTCTTATAACCTGCTTGCCTGAGACTTGTAGACTTGGAACACAAAGTTGGAGTTAAGGGGAACAATGGTGTGATGTCTGTCAAAGAGGCTTCAGTGCCTAAATTAGTAATGTTTATCGACTAAATCAACACTTAAGTGCAAATAATAGCATGGAAATGTCTAGTAGAACGGGGGTGAAAACTAAACCTTCTTTCTTCGACTTAAATTGAAGGGCTCAGCTTACGTGTGAAACACTTTGCCTAGGGAGTACGGTTTGGCATAAGTTCGAGATTACCATTCTTTGAGCCATAAGTGGCTACTTATAAAGGATGGCTGAATGTGATATGCAAAGTAGTTGAAAATGACACGTGGCATACGTTGAGCCTTTTTAAGAAGCACTTCCCATAAGTGGAGGAAATAATGAAGGTCCATGATAGTGTGTGCCTTAAGAATAGGCATCATGTGCCATGTTTGTAGGTACTGAGTAAGCCCACTTCTTTGCTGGCGTCATCGCGTTGTGGTAGTACCTTGCAAATTTTAGCCTTTTAGCCAGGTCAGAGGAAGTCCAGCTGATCACTTATCCTCAACGAAAGTTCAACGTGCTCAACAGGCTTTAGCAGTGCTCTTGCTTGGCGAGGCTTTCTTGGCCTCGTAATGAGCCAGACGCTAACCTTCTTGTTATGAGCTAGGTCTTAGCCCTTAGAGTGTGTTTGTTATACCGAACTATCTTGGACTAGACTAGCTCTAAGGACTAAGTTGGATTGGCTTGGCTTGGACTAAGTTGGATAAGAATTATGAAGCATTTGGTGCACCACCAGACTAAGAAGCAGGACAATAAAAATGTTCATTTTATTTATTATTAAATTATTATTTTGTAGTTATTTCAATAGTCTAAACACCTAATTAATTCTAAAAAAATATTGTTTGACCATTTATTAATTTACTTTTGTCCTTAGAAAAACTAAAAAGTAAGAAAAATAAATTAATTAACATCAGTCATCAGCCCTTCTTCCTCACAGAGAGATACAAAATCATGTCCATCAAGCAAGACCGTTGTTTCTTTCTCAAAGCTGTTCTTCTTCTTCGGGAAGCAAAACCCATGTAAATATTTGATTACTGTGGAACAAATGGGAGAGAACCAAGAAATTAATCAAACCCAAAGTCATAAATTCAATTGAACAACATGAAGAACCTAGCCAAACCCATAAAATTTCTTGTCATAAAACACAAGATATAACGTTTTCGTCATTATGTAGTATTTGATTGATGGGTTTCAGAGTCAATAACGGGACAGAAAAAAGTAGATGGTTGATGGGTTTCAAATCTGGGGTGTAAACGACTCTCAGTCTGACCTAGTTCTGCAGGAGATTATAAAAGAGTCAGCAATGTCGGAGTTAGCAACAAATGACTACGACGAAAGCTGCTATATGCTAAAGCATGAAGTTGTAAGCGAGGATGGCCCTAGCTAATACCAAGCATTCACTCCGGATTATCTAACACAACTTAGTGAGGCATTTAATCGGCACGAGTCGGACTTAGCGTCATTTATGCTAGTCTCATCTTACGCCAAACATGGGATTGCTGTCCCAGCTAAGCCAGTCCCATTTAAGGAGGCCTAATAAACGGGGCTTTAGTTTATTCATAGTGGTTTTGACCACTTGCTCGTGGGTTGCTGCACAAGTTTCAATGTAGTATGCTTCTTACATAGATTCCACGTAAGACCCAATGTCTTGGATTTCATGTGGTTGATCTGGTGAATACATCAGACCCCTTGTCACATCCCAGCCCGGGCCCCCACCACATCCCGGGTTCAACTCCACCGTAGCACGGTATTGTCCACTTTGGGCCCCGACCACGTTCTCATGGTTTTGTTTCTGGGAACTCACACGAGAATTTCCCAAGGGGTCACCCATCCTAGGAATGCTCTAGTGTGAACTTGCTTAACTTTGGAGTTCCTATGAAACGCAAAGCCAGTGAGCTCCCAAAAGGCCTCGTGATAGGTAGGGATAAAAATATACATATAAGGATCACTCCTCTAGGCGATGTGGGATCTTACAATCCACCCCCCTTAGGGGCCTAACGTCCTCGTCGGTACACCACGACCAAGGTTAGGCTCTGATACCAAATTGTTACATCCCGGCCCGGGGTCCACCACATCCCAGGCCCGCTCCACCACCGTAGCACGATATTATTTGTTTTGAGCCCGACCACACCCTCACGGTTTTGTTTCTGGGAACTCACACGAGAACTTCCTAATAGGTCACCCATCATGGGAGTGCTCTCGTGCACTACTCGCTTAAGTTCGAAGTTCCCATGGAACCCGAAGCCAATGAGCTCCCAAAAGGCCTCGTGCTAAGTAGAGATGGGAATATACATATAAGGCATACATGATTCACTCCCCTGGGTTATGTGGGATATTACAATCTACCCCTCTTAGGGGGCCGATGTCCTCGTCAGCACACTTCCGGGCAGGGATTGGCTCTGATACCAAATTGTCACATCCTAACCCGGCAGGGATGTAACAATTTGGTATTAGAGCCTAACCTTGGCCGTGGTGTACCGACGAGGACGTCGGGCCCCTAAGGAGGGGTGAATTGTAATATCCCACATGGCCCAAGGGAGTGATCCTTATATGTATATTCACATCCCTACCTATCACGAGGCCTTTTGGGAGCTCACTGGCTTCGGGTTCCATAAGAACTCCGAAGTTAAGCAAGTTCGCGCTAGAGCATTCCCAGGATGGGTGACCCCTTGGGAAGTTCTCGTGTGAGTTCCTAGAAACAAAATCGTGAGGGCATGGTCGGGGCCCAAAGCGAATAATATCGTGTTACGGTAGAGTCGAGCCTGGGATGTGCCGGGGGCCTAGGCAGGGATATGACACCCCTTGTGGGTATTTTTGTCTTTCTATCCACGCATGATCAACATAAATATGACTTTTGGGCTGAGTTCATTTATGGTTTCATATGTGTGTCTTTTGTGCTTCTACCAACCAAAGACCTCGAGGATTGATTTTGAGCTACCTTCAAAGATTGGGATGCACCATCACTAGCAAAACGTAGAGGTTTGCATAACATGGCCTACAACCTCATCTCCTAACTGCTTGCAAGGGTTCAGTTATATAAATAGCCAGGTCACATAGGGAAATCGATAATCTCTCTTATTATTTAGAATTCTCTATGTTCTAGTTTCTCTCAAACTATCTCTCTAACTTAGGCATTGAATGCCCTTTCACGAACACCTTCTCCTATTTATCGAGTGTTTGTCAATTATGCTAACAGTGTTTCTTATTTTGCAAGTGTGACATCGTCAATCTAACCTTGTTTATCAGACACTGTGAGTTTGATTCGTATTACATTATTGGTATTATGGATTTTATATATTAAATATGGATCTATCTACTTTTTCTTTTTCTCTATTTGTGATTAGTTACCAATTTTATCTCTCTTATAATTTATTGTATAACAATCACTCTCATTACACTCAAATTTTTTAGCTCACTATATAAGTTTGATTCCTATATCAATGGGATTGCACTCAATTTTTCGACCCACTATCGAAGTCCTAAGTTCAAAAAAAACATTAAACTCAATTATTAAAGCAATTCAAGCTTAAGAATGAGACCAAAAAACAAAGAAAGTTGAGCTTAAGACCTCTGTAATGGTAGGACAAAGTTAAGGTGGATAATTACTAAATTCAACACACGTTGAATGAAGAAATTGATGTCAATCAAATCCTTTGATACTTAACTAGATTTTAGTTGCTCAACTCATAACAAATTGTGTTAGTAATTTCATAATATAGTACTTGTACAACTAAGACCACTTATTTTGAGCCAACCATAACTTGTTCCAACTTAAAACCAATTCAAGTAAATTGAGGTAAGCTAAGTTCATGCTTGATAAAACATAAACATTGGGGGATGTTTACTTACATTTTTTAAGGTGGTAATGTCATGAAATAATGTGAAAATGATATTTAAATTGTTCATGTACGAGATAAATATGGACCTCCTTAGTAATGTTATCTTTCTGAATTTGGTAATGGAACCTGTGAAAATGTAAATTAACCACATTCAATAGGAGAACGACATGTGGATTTTAGCCCAATATGACGATTTTACCCTTGACGTCGTGAGTAGACCACACCAAAACTCAAAGGGATAAGCATTTGCATGCCCTATAGGTCTTAGGCATTCAAGCCCACACATATATCAAGGTGCCTTTCGAGTCCAAGATATCCCGCTCTTGCCAGCGCGCATTTTCCGACTCAAGGAGTCAAGGGTCGATTCTTTGAAGTTTCCCTTGAGTTTCACGCTCCAACATCACTACCTACCAGAGGCCTCCAGAGACTTCCTATAGCTACCCGCAGAGACTGGTCTACATTGCACTAACAGAACATAGCAATCTGCTTAGTACGGCTTGAGGCCTCACATCTTAGTTGTCTGTGAGGAATCTCTCCTATAAATACCCAAGTCTAACTTTCCAAAATTATTAATTTGTCATCTCACCCTAACTCCATTAAGTTTTTCGTTCAAAATAAGTCATGTGACTTGCACATAACTGTGTTTAGGGTTATTTCGGACACCTCAACAAAAAAAAAATATCATCCAACTTTACTATAGATTGGAAGGTCCCGAATGACTATATTTTTAAGCCATCTTCACTTTGAAACACGTAGAAGTAAATGCAGGTCGTTTTCCTTTTTTCGAACGTCAAACCTTATATCATCGTTTAGATCAACCTTTTTTTTGTATTTTTTTTTTAGAAACCTAGAATTGTTTTGTCAAAGTGAACTTATTAGAAGGGGTGTTGAAATGTTCAAAATTACCTTGAACACAACTTATTTTGGATGAAAAAACTTAACGGAGTAAGGATAAGATGACAAATTAATAATTTCTGAAAGTTGGTATGATAATCGCTTAAAGTTTTAGTTCATATGACAAATTGAAAAAAAAAAAAAAGTGTATATATTCATAAATGACATTTTAAAAAACTTGCACATCAATATACCATCTTAAATTCAATCATGAACTAAGGGCACCGTATGAGGGAATTCGAACTTGATTACACTTTTAAATTGTATGAAGAAGAATTTGAACTTGGGTGATGCACATTGCTTTGAACCTCCAATCAACTTCACTGAGCTCATATATGTTTTTTATCTTTTTTTTCAGCTGAGTACCAAGTTTAGAGATCTTTCAAGGATATATATGATATGAACTCCAAGTCTAAAATTAATCTGGCAGAAAAAGCTCATTCATTTAGCTTCTTTATACCAATTACATCTAACATCAATGTCAATCTTGTTATGTTATTATGGTTTATCCCTTTATGGGTATAAATTAATGGTCAAAAAGCAGGCAAACTTAAAGAGAAACAATTTTAAATAGTTTAGCTTCCATGGGTAAACTAACCTAACCCTTAACCCTTAACCCTAATTCTAACCTTAACCCTAACACTAAGACTGCCTCTGCATTGGCACCCCTTCACGCTTAGGTTGGATTCCTAGACTACTAACACTGCATCACTGTGTTAGCAATTTATTAGCATGAAGCAAATTAGCATCAAGATATATATGCAGGGAAATTGTCATTTTCATAATCCATAGGGCAATAATTACAAACAAAATAATATCAGTGTATGTATTGTCATTTTCTTTACATTCTATCAAGTATCAATATTCTCATTGGAGTATATATAAATGAAGACAAAGCAGAGTTTTAATAAATATAGCCCTAATTTCAAGTTTGCATATCGATATTTGTGAGAATGTGAGGACAAAGTCCTACATTGGTTAGGGACCAACTCATGCAATGGCTTATAAGAGGTTGAGCTACTCCTCATATGCCCATTGGTTTTATGGTGGAACCTCAACTTCTTCATGGTAGCAAGATGTCCCACGTGTGAAGCTCGATGACCCCATGCGCTCCACATCACCCAATTTGTGTGGCCCACGTGTTAGGCTTGAAAATTCACCACGTATGAAGGGGCGTGTGAGAATGTGAGGACAAAGTCCCACATTGGTGAGAGACCAAATCATGCAAAGGCTTATAAGAGGTTGGGCTACTTTCCATATGCCAATTAATTTTATGATAAAATCTCAACTTCTTCAATATTTTTACCGATTCCGATATTTTAATAGAAAAAACAATATAAATAGTTTGAACTACCATAGTTTTAGAGTCTTCAATCAAACTACCCTTTTCTGCCATACTCTAGCTCCTCTTATTCACTCCCTCGACTTATTAACCATCACTCTAATATCACAACTTGAGTTCTTATTGGGTCGTAGCAAAATAAGGACAATGAAGAATAAAACTAATTCAACGGACCAAGATAAAAAGACCAGAAAATAGAACTTTGCATTTCTCTTGTATTCGAGAAGGATGAGCATTTGTGTCATTTCATCTTCTTTTTAGAAACCTTGGGAGCCTCATATTAGATTTAGATTTATGTAAATCTTAAAGAAGTGTTGGATCTATGTCGATCCATCATGACCCCATCAAATCCTTTTCTCATTCATGAGAGCTTTTTTCTTTATGCGTTTTCTCCGTCTATTCATCCAATTAAGGACCACTTTGCGTGTTTTTGGAATATATATATATGGAGACAAAAGCATTGATTGGGAAAGTGGTAGATTAAAATCCAAACATGGAAGATAACTATATGGCTAGGAATCAAATGGCCACTGTTTATACAATCTACTGTAGTCTACCATTATATTTCTGCTAGATACTGTGTTTTTCTAATTCCGAACATGGGATCTCTTCCAATGCCACTAAACTAAGACCTTGTTATCATTTATGACCGCACCCTCCTCAACACGTTATATTTAAAAGTAAGTGTGGATGCAAATTTCATCCAAGGTTGAATTGACAAACTCCACCTATAAAACAAGAAACATTGTGAGCCTAATTGATGAACACACGAGAAAAGTGGGGAGTGTGTCCGCCAAAAGGGTATCCGATGTCTAAGTCAAAGAGACAGTTTAAGAGAAACTATGGCACAATGCATGTTGAGTAGTAAATGACGATTATTGATTTCTCTGTTGAACTTGGTTATCTATAGGAGTGAACCCTCGCATGCACCTAGGAGGGGAGGCCACAAGCCATACTAGGCATACCGCTACGTGCTACTAGTGTGATGTAGACCAATCTCCGCATGCAGCTTATGAGTGGTCCTAGAGGCCTCTAATTGATAACTTTGCAGTAGCATGGACACTCAAGGGAAGAATCTACAGAGCAAGGTTCCTTCCACTTTGGACCGTGTATGAAATAGTGACATGACATATCATGGACCCAAAGAACACCTTGATACATAATTGACTCAAAGGCCTAGTACCCAAAGGGAAGGCATATGCCACATCCCAAAGGACACGGTTCAATTAGGGGTTGTTTCTGACTACTTCAACAAGTGTTAAAATAACTTTTTGACAATCATAAGCGCCAGACTATGTTTAGAAAAAGAAAAGAAAACTTAGGGGGATTATAGAAGCTGTGAGAAGCAGTTTTTCAAAATATTTCACATGTTTTCAATAAAAACACTTATTTTATTTTATTTTTGAACAAGCGATATTACTACACTAAAGGGGAAAGGGGTATCGCTTCACGATGGGTTAGCAATAATTTGGTTAGGGGAAGGGGGCTTAGCCTCACAATGAGTTCGCAATAATTTGGTTCAAATTCCCCCTTGCAAGAATGGAACCTAAGACCTCTCACTTACAAGTGAAGATGAATACCACTAGACTGTAGTACTAAATAACCAATAAAAACACTTATAAGCAGAATTTCTTCTTATAGAGTAATCAAACGGACCTTTAGTTATAACAAATAGTTCGGTCCATGACAATTGCAAAAAAGTTAGAAGGCCCAAACAAAATTGAACATTGGGGTCTTGGCCCATAATAATTAGGCCTTGAGATTCGGCTAATGCAAAAGCCCGCTCGCTGTCTCTCTCTCTCCCCTCTCTGTTGCTGTGTTCCCTGTCTGGACTTTTCCCATTTCATCAGCCCAGTCGTCGATCTTCTTCTTCTTCTTCCTCGTCAAATCAATGAACTCCCATTTCAGTTGATTCTCTGAATCTCCGATTGATCTGGTAGTTGAAGTAAGATCCAACTCCTCTCTCTCTCTCTCTATATTCGCTCTACATCGATCGAATCGTTTCATCACAATTACCAAATTCGGAACAAAAATTGAGATTTCTGGAGCACTATATTCTTTCTTATATACATATATATGTGTGTGTATGTATAGGTTTTTGATGCTGGAGTTGCAGGTGAAACTCTAAGATGGAGTGGACAACGGTGCAGCATCTGGATCTACGACATGTGGGACGCAGTTCAAAGCAGTTGCAGCCTCATGCTGCTGCCTTTCATCCCCATCAGGCCCTTGTCGCCGTTGCCATTGGAAACTACATCATTGGTAAAACACTACCCCACTTCCTCTTTTTTGTTTGTGATTATACCAGCTGCGATTTTCTACTTTGAATATGTTATATATCTCTCTGTGTGTGTATCTTTCTAGTTAGCGACATTGTTTGGAATTAGAATCTCTACTTTTATTTTTGGCCTTCTTTTGGAAAACTGTATCACTCGAGCTCGGGTTTGGGCGTGCGAGTGTGCCATGGGAGTAGTAAAGTGCTTTGATGTGTTGTAACTAGTGCATTTAACATACTTAAGTCAATTATCAGTGTAAAGTTATAATCTTCGATAAGTACTGAGGTTTTATTGATGTTCTTGATGCTGATTTATCTTTCTTGGGAAACTTTTAGTTTCTTATAAATTTTTAGGAATGACGACATGGATGTACTCAGTGACTCCATGAAATCCAAATACCGCATAAAAATTTCTAGATTGAATGTGCTCTCGTGCATATGCCATACAAACATGTTTGTCCTTAATATGTTTTTTGCTCCATCTGCACATCCGGTTATTTTTAATTTTTAATGTCTTTGTTTGCACAGAAATGGATGCATTGACAGGAAGCAAGATTTCATCTATTGATATTGGTACCCCCGTTGTCCGCATGTCCTATAGCCCCACAAGTGGGCATTCAGTGGTGGCGATTGTTGAGGTTGGTTGCCTATAAGCCCTTCTCTGTTTGGATGGTTTCAGATATAGATATTGGATCTCTTCTTATTGTTAATATCCGAGTTTTAGTTTTCGAATATCTCTACTATTATTAAGAGAACCCTCTTTGTCAACCAAAGAGGGTGAAATTTCAAATTTTAATAATTGCTTTTTAAACTGAGGGCATTAAGGTAGCTCCAATTCAAGCGCGCTCACATGCTCTCGTAATTTTTTTCTTTTCTACAGAAACTCCCTGTAACTTATCTGACATGCATATGCATCTGTAAGGTGCTAGTGCTTATGACTAATTGTTGCTTCATATTCTAACAGCAAGTATTTGCGAAATAAAGTGAAATGAACATAATTTATTTATTTATCATTGTATCATAGGAAGACATCTTAGTTCTTGGGTACAAATCCTTGTCACTACAACCCTCTGGTTTATGTTGAATTCCATGTTTTTGTTCTAGTGATTGTAGGTTCGTCTCATAGTAGCTTAAGTTATTGAGAACAAACCAACAAACTTTTCTAGAAGAGTCCCTTTTTATTTTTTTTTTATTTTTATTTTTTTTGTAACATTATAACTGCCAAAACTTGACACACTTTTAGAAGAGTCTTTAATGACAGACTTTTAGAAGCTTTTAAGTATGTGTGTCCTATTCCTTTTGTAAAGTGTGACTACATCTTTTGGTCACTATAATAGATTGTGCTTATTGATTGTGAGACAGATAGAAGATATGTAATTTACTGAGGGGCCAAATATTACGCTTATGCATGTTGTTGTTGGAGTATTCACTTGGTCACTCTTCAGATTGCATTAGAATGGTTATTAGTTAAAAGATGTGTGCTTTAGCATGAACCAGTGCAATTTCATTTTCTCTAAATATACAAGTCTTGAAGAGATTAATCAAAGCACAGAATATAATACGAGTAAATTTGTAGTCTCCTTCATTGGTTAATATATTTTGTAGGTTTTCTTTGTACTTCATTTATTTTGTGTTAATCTTTTGTTGCTTTATGTTGTATTACATTTTATTTGGTGTTATCTTTATCTTCCTCCGCCCTTCATTTTGTAGGACTGTACCATTCGCTCCTGTGATTTTGATGCTGAGCAAACATGCGTCTTGCATTCACCTGAGAAGAAGACAGAACAAATTTCTTCTGATACAGAAGTCCATCTCGCTTTGACGCCTCTCCAGCCTGTAGTGTTTTTCGGTTTCCACAAGAAAATGAGTGTCACAGGTTTTCTTCATTTTTTTCATTTTCTTTCAGTGGTTATCTGCCCCCAACAAACGCACACACAAAAAATGCAGTGACATGACAGTGTAGTAGTATTACATGTTCATTCATGCTGACTGTTTATCTCTAATTCTTGATACTGCTTCAATGTGCATGAAGTTGTTGGAACTGTTGAAGGAGGAAGAGTGCCTACAAAAATAAAGACAGATTTGAAGAAACCTATTGTCAATCTCGCATGCCATCCTCGCCACCCTGTCCTGGTATATGGTTGTTTGGTTGAATTTTGTACTTTTGTCCTTGTAGTCAGAGTACATTTGTGGCTTTTGGATAAACGTCTAATATGCGTAGTCCTTTTATTCTGTGATATTGCAATCATTTTCTTTTTGCCCATTTCAGTATGTAGCTTATGCTGATGGTTTGATTCGAGCCTACAACATTCACACCTATGCTGTTCATTACACCTTACAAAGTAAGATGAGAGCGTTTTTTTTTTAATAAAAAAAATCTTGAGCAAACAGTGAGTCTGATTCTTTCTTGTTGAGTGTTTGAGACTCAAGAGTAATAAATAATAATTTAGTCTTCTTTAAGTGGTTCATGTGTTTCTTCATCTTTTGTTTTTGTTATACAGTTGATAACACCATAAAGCTCATTGGTGCTGGTGCATTTGGTTTTCACCCAACATTGGAGTGGATCTTTGTTGGTGATCGACGGGGTACTCTGCTCGCATGGGATGTGTCAACTGAGAGACCTAGTATGATTGGAATGTAAGTCATTTATGGTAGTTATACTAGAAAAATTATAAAATGGAACACATAAAGTTCCATAAAGGCCAAAAAAGTTTAAAACTAAAGAATTGGAAAAAATAAAAACGTTGTTGTGCACAAGCCAATAGCGATTAGAAATTTATTCCTCTATTAATGCCTCATGTTCCTTTCTCGACTGATTCATTAATGCTCTTGTTTTGTTTTCTTGAGTTTAGTTTACTGAAAATTATTTATTTATCTTAAAGAAAATGGGCTTAAGTTTGTAGCAAATTTTGTGAATTGCTTACTGGACAATCTTATCACAGGCAGCCAGCTGTCATAAAAATTACAATATATGCCTTAAAACTTCTGTAGGGCCAGTTGACCTAATATATCTGGAAGCTCCTCCATAAAGCTAAGAGGACGGATATCATTAACTTAATCACTTAGACAAATGATAAAGGATTTAGAAGCTTCTTAGGTTTCCAGGCCATCAAAGAAGCCTCTTTTGATCATGAAAGTGGTAGTTTTTGATACTTCATTGGCATGTTTAATTCATTGCTAGTGCATACTTTTCCATAATCATTTTCATTGTTGACTAGGACTGCATGCTTCGTTTGTGATACTTCAAGTTCGAGTGGCTATAATGGCTAATAGATTCTCATTTTGTAGAATAGATTGCTTCAAAAAGATTGTTTTCATTATCTTCAGTTACAAGAGGCATGCCTAATTTGCTGCCAATATGATTTAACAGACATGTCATACTATATGAGCCACTCCTATTTAAAAATCTGCTTGTTTTGTCAATCTCTAGCTGGCTCTAATCAACATTTTTAAGTTTGACCATTTGCTGCAATTCAGTACACAAGTGGGTTCCCAACCAATAGCTTCAGTTTCGTGGCTCCCCTTGTTGCGGTTACTTGTGACTGTTTCCAAGGATGGAACTCTTCAAGTGTGGAAAACACGGGTTATAATTAATCCGAATAGACCTCCAATGCAAGCAAATTTCTTTGAGCCTGCTGGTTAGTTATTATTATTGTTTACTCTTTTCCCTTACCATGAGAAGAATATATTTCTTTTGAACATGTTGACTTCCTTTCGTTTTCTTTCTGGCATTTATTTATTTAGTAGTGTTAAAAAAAAACCACTGCAAGGAAACTAGCAATATGTATATGATGTTTGCTTATAATATAAAGTAGTATTTATAAATTCTTGTATGTGGCATGTGTGCTTGCAATTGCATAGACGCTAATGGGGCCATCTTTTTTTTGGCCATCACTTGATATATTCCTAGCTTGTAGTGACTTCAGTGTTTTCCTTTTTCTTTTTTTCGCAGCAATTGAATCACTTGATATCCCTCGCATCCTCTCTCAGCAGGGTGGTGAAGCAGCTTACCCTTTACCGCAAATTAAAACTCTAGAAGTTCACCCAAAATTAAATTTAGCAGCACTTCTGTTTGCAGTTAAGCACAACCATTTACATAACACACATTTTACTATACCCATATCCAAAAGTGCATATTTTTAATATTATAGTTTTGTTGTAGAATATGACAGGGGGAGACAATGTGAAAAATAGGGCAGCGTACACTAGGGAAGGAAGGAAACAGCTGTTTGCAGTTTTGCAAGGTGCAAGAGGGTCTTCAGGTAAAAATAAGATTTGCACAATATTGTGTATTTATTTGTTCTGTTTTGTTTGAGTTGTGACCTTTTTGAATGCTTTATTATTGGCCTTGTCCACCCGAGTTTTTCCCGGTTTAACACCACATCATCCTGAGGAAAATGCTACTTATTATTTGGTCTAAAGAAAATGCTTTATTATTGGTCTTTGTTCAAGGAATCTAACTAATAGTTTGGTCTAAAGATAATTATAGCAAATGTACATGCTATCTAAGTTTTCTCATGATTAAGTAGAATGTTTTCAGTAGTTTCCACAAAGAAATGAGTTCATTAAAGTTCTGGTGGTAGATAATACACTTTATGTTGGAGGTTATTGTGATCATATGTATTAGCAGGTGATCTTCAATTACTTTGAAGAAGTTATCAAGATGTGACTATTTTCTTTTTTTCTACTGCTTCTTGTTATGGTTTTATTTAAATTGGAATGGACTGTATACTTGTCTAGGCATTGCCTGAGAGTGGAACAAGGCAAGCAAAAGATTCAGATCCATCTGGGAGTGGAAGGTTTACTAATTAAGTGCTTGTTGAGAAGATCAATGCGTTCATTAATCATTAGTGGCACCTCACTTTCTGCTGCATTCTTAAATAGTTTTGCCCCTTTTTTTTGTCTTTTCTCTTCTTTAGTGCCATTCATAAATCTGACAAGGACTTAATGGGGAGAAGAAAAATCTTTAGCTGTCATACTTATTATGTACTTCTTAGGATACAAAGTTGAAAATTATTTCCGTTTATATGCCAATGATTGAGCATTTTCTTGATCAATCTGTAGACATCTTTAGGGTGTAAGCTTGCTAATCTTTGAGTTTTACAGGTACGCGTTCTGTAATTATATGTATCGTTTGTGTCTGTTATGAGAAACATAATTGAAGTAGCATTTCATGATTTGTGTTCTCCTGAATAATTTTGTTAGTTTCACATTAATATCGTGCCTTTCCCCCCCTTTGATATTTTGGTTTTTAAGATAGCAAATTTTTTTATAAACTTTTAATGTTATGAATAGAACCTTTATAGAGTTATTTCTATTGCTGCTGTGCTTATTGACCAGATATGCTAATGGTACTGGTATTTGCAGCATCTGTTTTGAAGGAAAAGCTTTCAGCTTTGGGTTCATCTGGAATATTAGCTGAACATCAACTTCAAGCTCAACTGCAAGAACATCATCTGAAAGGGTGAGATCAGAGTTTTTGTAAACCAGATTTGTTGTCCCGGTTATCAGCGGAAGTTTGATTTTAACTTTAGAGAACTTAAAAACCACCATGTGATTTTTCCAACAATTTTGTTAGGTTGTATTCAGCACCTTTTGTCAGCTATCTTGACCTCAGATGCTTTACATCTGTAAAGAGTTTCCCCATCTACCATTTTCACTTATTGTTCATTGAAAAAAGAGGGTGGTGCTATCCACACACCCCTTTTTACCTTCTACACACCCCTCTCAATTTCTGGCCATCCGATCGAATGAATTGAAAAGGGTAAGGACAGAAGTTAACAGGGGTTGTGGAAGGTAAAAGGGGATGTGTGGATAGGACCAATAAACTAACAGATGTCAAAATTGAGATGGCTTAGTTGTATTTTTTGTTTTGGACATTACTGGTGGAATAAGTTCTCTTTTAACCCTTTTCTTCTTTTGGGTTACTACTTATGGCATAGGCTGTAGTTGTTGACTTAATTTTACTGCTTTTCTTCAAGTCTTAGCCTTTCAATCAGTTTCGATAAAAAAGAATAAGGACTTTCACTCATAAAGTTTCCGTGGTATTAAAGGCTTTGTCAATTTAAATTATATTTTGTGTACATGTGTGTATATGTCATATTACTGCTTTTCTTGGTTCAAATTTGGGCTTGCACTCTTAAATTAGTCACTAAAGGCTTTGTCGGGTTAAATACGTTGGATTTGTTTGCGGCTTTATATTAATAATGTGATGAAGTTTATTAGTATTGTATATTGTCTAATAATTTTTCTTTTATTGCAGCCACAGTCAGCTGACAATATCAGACATTGCCCGGAAGGCTTTTCTCCACAGCGTATGTCACTTTTATCGTAAAGATGTGATGTAAAATTATTTTATTATTGACTTGTACTGTTATGAGGATGGATCATGGATAGGTTTTTATGTGACTCTAAGGGGATTGATTGTAGCTTAGGCAAAATTCAAAAACCATAGTCCAGCTTATTTTTTCCCGTCCCACTCCTTTATATTAAAACACTTCTTGGGGACTTCCAGTCTGATCTAATCTGACTTCTCAAGTTACTTGTTATGATTCAGTCTATTGTTGATTCATTCATTGCATTATTGTTATAGCATTTTATGGAAGGTCATGCCAAAAGTGCCCCAATATCTCGGCTGCCCCTCATTACTATTGTAGACACTAAGCATCATCTGAAGGATGTTCCTGTATTTCAGGTTAGTTTTCTCAGCTATAGATTGATTGTGTCTTGTGTTACTTTTCCTTAATTTGTATATGAAAACTTTGGTTCATCTGCAGCCTTTTCACCTGGAGTTAAATTTCTTCAATAAAGAGAATCGGGTTCTTCATTATCCTGTCAGGGCCTTTTTTGTTGATGGATTACACCTTATGGCATATAACATTTGTTCTGGAGCGGACAGTATCTACAAAAAACTTTACACGACGGTAGTGTTTTGACATGATATGCTATGATTTGAATTAGTCTGATGTCTTTGTAATTTTCCCTTTAGCTTTTATGAGGATTCCCACTTGGTGGTGCTAATGGTAGTGAAATCCTTTTCTCCTCTCTTTCATAGGTTCCTGGAAATGTGGAATATCATCCAAAGTACATGGCCTACGGTAAAAAGCAGGGCCTATTTCTTGTTGTCTATGAGTTTAGTGGTGCTACAAATGAAGTGGTGCTTTATTTTGAAAATACCGATTCTCAGGCAGCAAACAGCAAATGTACCACTATAAAAGGTTTGTCTGCCTATTGGATGCCTTTATTCCCCAGAAATGTCTACATATGCATGCAGGAGATCTAGTAATTATTCACAAATTTCATCTTTGAGTTTTGTAGGTCGTGATGCAGCATTTATTGGACCCAATGAAAATCAGTTTGCAATTCTTGATGATGATAAGACTGGACTGGTTTTGTATATTCTACCTAAAAAGGCTTCTCCTGAAGCTAATGAGAAGATTCTATTGGCTGAAGAACGCCAACCTGTGGATACTGACACTGGTCCCAAGGGTCCAATGCAATTTATGTTTGAAATTGAAGTTGATCGAATTTTTTCGACTCCAATAGGTACTGGAGGGAAGAATTTATCATGTTTAGTTTGTAAAAAAGTTTTCATCCATAGTATGTGCTAATCATAGTATTCTGTGATTGTAGAGTCAACATTGATGTTTGCTTCTCATGGGAATCAGATTGGCTTGGCAAAGTTGATTCAAGGATCCCGGCTTTCTAATTCTGATGGTCATTATATAGCAACAAAGGGTGAAGGGAAAAAGTCAATTAAGTTGAAACTAAATGAGATTGTACTTCAGGTGATCATATAACCATTATGGTTTAAAATTTATTGTTCAACAATTGAAAGTAATTAGGGCGTGCTGCTGAGTGCCAAAACCTTTCTTCCCCTTTACACTTCCTCAGTTGAAACTTGAAACTACCCAAGCAAGGGTAAAAATTTTCCACTCCTGTTTGCCTCTCTCACATTGCCTAAGAAAGTTTCTGGTTCAAGCTTAAGGACATCTCAAGTTTGTGTATTTTATCAGCAGACTAATTTTCCTGTGAAAAAAAAAAAATAGAGCAAATTTTCTTTATTATCCTAATATAGAGAGAATTTGATTGTTGCTCACTATGCTTGCATCCGATGCATAGGTGAAAATTTCTTCTATATGTATCGACTGCTAATTAAAATAGAGACATCATTTACACACGTCACAAGACGTGCAACTATATTCTTCTGGAATTGTATTCTTCTTAAACTACGCTGTTGTATACCTAATTTTTTGAATGTGCAAACCATTTTTAATCTGCCCCTTTCAAAGATCCAGCTGCTGTACTTTGACAGGTTCACTGGCAAGAAACTCTTAGGGGCTATGTAGCTGGAATATTAACGACGCAAAGGGTGCTTATAGTTTCGGCAGATCTAGATATACTCGCAGGCAGTTCCGCCAAATTTGATAGAGGACTTCCTTCAATATCCTTTACAACATTTTGGTGTATAAGTTTTTACGTTTTTTTTGTTTGGTAATCATTCATTTAACTCAATTATTGAGGCTTTTACAACTTGTTTGAGCACTTGACCTCTATTCACTTTAGATCTCTTTTATGGGTTGGACCTGCACTTCTCTTTTCTACTACCACTGCAATTAGCGTTCTTGGCTGGGACGGTAGAGTAAGGACTATTCTCTCTATCAGTATGCCTTATGCAGGTGTGTAACTTTATTGGCTGCTGATGTTGACGCGGGTATGTATCTCTCTGCTGTTATCCTTGTGACTCATTATGATGTATTTCTGTGCAGTTTTGGTTGGTGCGCTGAATGATCGGTTGTTGCTTGCAACCCCAACAGAAATAAACCCCAGACAAAAGAAGGGAGTTGAGATTAAGAGCTGTCTTGTTGGGCTTCTTGAACCTCTTCTTATTGGATTTGCCACAATGCAAGAGAGATTTGAGCAGAAGCTTGACCTTCCAGAGATATTATATCAAATAACATCAAGGTTTTTCTTTTTCCAGTGATCTTATACACATGCTGTCTGTTTTGAAAATTATTTTTGTGCTTCTTACATCATAAAGCACTAAAGCAGTATAACAGTATGGGTTGTACTGTCATTTTCTTCTTTTCCAAACCTTGATAAATATTGGTTCTTGAATAATTGCTGATGGCGCTTTCTAAATGAAGGTTTGACAGCCTGCGTATTACTCCAAGGTCTCTTGATATTCTTGCTAGAGGCTCTCCTGTTTGTGGAGATCTTTCTGTGTCGCTATCTCAAGCAGGACCACAGTTCACTCAGGTAAGAAAAAGTGGTGTTTAACAAATTTTGGTAGTTGTCTGTTTTGTTTACTGAACTTTTGAAATAACTTAGGTGTTGAGGGGTGTCTATGCTATCAAAGCTCTCCGGTTTACAACTGCTTTGTCTGTATTAAAAGACGAATTTCTGCGCTCTAGAGATTATCCAAGATGTCCTCCAACCTCTCATTTGTTCCACCGGTTCCGCCAGTTGGGTTATGCATGTATCAAGTATGCAGATAAGACAAAGTGTTCTTTTTTATTTTTATCCCGCAAATTTCAGTTTCTATAAATTTCTTACGGCTTTTTTTCAGCGAACTTATTCCATATCTTTTTCTTTAATGACTGCAGTTCAATTTTAAATTTTATGATATCATACTCTGACATATCTAATATTATGTAAGACATGCTTTGGGAGGTACTTGGGTAGTTGGGTTGCAGTTTGGGAAGTACTTGAATAAAACATTTGGAACTAAAAATCTATACAGACAAATCACCCTCAGACCTTTCTAACCTAGAGTTTTTATAATTTAAAAATTGTCCTAATATTAATGAGTAAAGGGTGTCTAATAGTGGTATCAGAAAATTTAAAATTAACTTTTGAGTCTTCTAAACTTTGCATGTTGTACAAGATTATGAAAGGAATATGTGGAACAGAGCAGGAGATAAATAATAAAAAGAAACTTGGTAGGGGATTGACTCTGATGTAGTGGTTAAAATAGGAATCCATAGTTTCTTTACCTTGTGCATGAAGGATTATAGGTCTGCCTATGCTTGGAGGAATTATTCAATCTGTGATAATGCTTGCTTGACAAAAGTTGTTCTGGTGGATCAAATTCTTTTTCAAGTGCATGCTTATGTACTTGAATTTATATTGAGCTTATATTTGACATCCCTTTTCAGGAGTTATGCTTGTCAAGCCGCATTGAAGGTTTTTCTTTTCTGTTGTTTATTTAGATTGCTCCATCCAGGGTTCCAGCTCATTGCTGAAGAACTGATGGATTGGTGGTTGTCATGTTACTTTCTGTAAAAAAAAATAGTTCTCATGTTACTTTGTCTTCATTGAAGCAACTTTTGTTTTATAACTTAAGATAAAATTGCAGGTTTGGGCAGTTTGATAGTGCAAAAGAAACCTTTGAAGTTATAGCTGATTATGAAAGTATGCTCGACCTCTTGATATGCCACCTTAACCCCAGTGCCATGCGGCGTCTTGCTCAAAAACTAGAAGAAGATGGCACAGATTCAGAATTAAGACGATACTGTGAAAGGATTTTAAGAGTCCGTTCTACTGGATGGACTCAAGGAATTTTCGCTAACTTTGCTGCTGAGAGTATGGTCCCTAAAGGTCCGGAATGGGGTGGTGGGAACTGGGAGATCAAAACACCAACAAACATGAAGGCTGTTCCTCAGTGGGAACTGGCTGCAGAGGTGATGCCGTACATGAAGACTGATGATGGCACCATCCCATCCATTATCGCTGATCATATTGGTGTTTACTTGGGATCAATCAAAGGACGAGGCAACATTGTAGAAGTAAGGGAAGATAGCTTGGTCAAAGCTTTTATATCTGCAGGTGGTGACAACAAGCTAAATGGTCTTCCGTTGTCTAAATCCACATCTAATGTGTCCAGGGGAGTGCCTGGTGGTGGTTCGTTGATGGGTCTGGAAACACTTAACAAACAATTTGCCAGTTCCTCTGCAGCAGATGAACAGGCTAAAGCTGAAGAAGAATTCAAGAAAACAATGTACGGTGCAGCTGATGGCAGCAGCAGTGATGAAGAGGGAACTTCAAAAGCTAAAAAGTTACACATTCGAATAAGAGACAAGCCCATTGCTTCTACTGCTGTGGATGTGGATAAAATCAAAGAAGCCACGAAGCAGCTCAAACTTGGTGAAGGGTTGGGTCCACCTATGACCAGGACCAAATCATTGACCATGGGATCCCAGGACCTTAGCCAGATGTTATCCCAACCACGTCCTCCAGTTAACAGTGGGTCAATGGCTCCTCGTGTAGGCTCTGCCCCTGGTGATCTATTTGGTATGGACTCGTTTACACAACCTGCAACAGTATCACATCAAGCTCCTACCTCAACAGTTAAGGGGGTTGGAGCTGTACCTATTCCAGAGGACTTTTTCCAGAATACGATACCATCCCTTCAGGTTGCAGCCACACTGCCCCCTCCTGGGACCTATCTTTCAAAAATGGATCAAGCTTCTCAAGGGTTTGAAAGCAACAAGAAAGCATTTAACCAGACCAATGCATCCAGTGCCAATGTCCGTCTTCCTGATGCTGGTGTTCCCCCTCAAGCTAGTCAACTGGCTGCTCCATTCGAGCCCGTTGGACTTCCTGATGGTGGTGTCCCACCATCCTTAGGCCAGGTTGCTGCGCAGCAACAATCTCATATTCAATCAACTCAGTTCCCAGTTTCTACTCGACCTCTTGATCTTAGTGTCCTTGGGGTTCCAAATTCTACTGACTCTGGAAAACCTTCAGTGCAGCCTCCTTCTCCACCATCTTCTGTGCGTCCTGGACAGGTAGTACTTACATGTACGTGGACACAAGCTTCGAATTCCCACCATTTAATCCACTTTTATTTCCTGGTTTTCCTCATAACAGGTACCCCGTGGTGCTGCAGCTTCTGTATGTTTTAAAACTGGAGTTGCCCACCTTGAGCAGAATCAACTTTCAGATGCGTTGTCTTGCTTTGACGAAGCTTTTCTTGCATTGGCTAAGGATCAGTCTCGTGGAGCTGATATTAAAGCGCAAGGGACCATCTGTGCGCAATACAAGATAGCAGTCACTCTTCTTCGGGTAGTTATAATCATTATTCAAGTGTTAAAATAAACAGATGAAATGTGCTCTTTAGGCTAAGTGACTTATGGATTATAGTACAACCCTTTTGCCTATATATTGACAATAAGGAACTAAAAACACCTGTGGGGGTTGGAATATCATATTCCATATTTGATTATTTCTATTGGTTGTAAGATCCCATAAAAAACTGATCTGAAATCTTGTGTTTCAAAATAATGGCAGATAACTCACCTCTAATTTGGTTTTCATCCACAGGAAATTGGGCGGCTGCAAAGAGTTCAAGGTCCTAGTGCAATCAGTGCAAAAGATGAGATGGCAAGACTTTCACGCCACCTGGGTTCGTTGCCTCTTCTGGCAAAGCACAGGATAAATTGTATCCGAACTGCGATTAAGCGGAACATGGAGGTGCAGAATTATGCTTATTCAAAGCAGATGCTTGAACTCCTGCTATCCAAAGCACCTCCAAGTAAGCAGGAAGAGTTGAGGAGCTTAGTTGATATGTGTGTGCAAAGGGGTCTGACCAACAAGTCCATTGATCCACTTGAGGATCCTTCCCAGTTCTGTGCCGCCACACTTAGTCGTCTGTCAACTATTGGATATGACGTTTGTGATCTTTGTGGGGCCAAATTTTCAGCTCTCTCAGCACCCGGTTGCATTATTTGCGGTATGGGAAGCATTAAAAGATCAGATGCTCTCACAGGGCCAGGGCCTGTTCCTTCACCGTTTGGTTGAGGTCTAAATTTCCGCAACATGCTCGCGTACGGGCCCAACTTTGATGGAATTAGCCCCAAACGTTGTAACATATCTTTAACCTCAAATGTAGTTGCTATATGGTTCGGAGGAGGCTTTACCCACACCGGAGAGATCATACCACTTCCCGTTAGGTATATAATGTATCATGTTTATCTGTTTGTATTTGAGTTTGAGTTTATTGTCATGCCCTTATTATTGTCTTTTCTCTTGTGTGTTTACCCCCACCCCACCCATTTTTTATTGTCATTATCCAATTCAGTGATGTTCCCAGTTTTGTGATTACTTTCCCTTACTTTGTAAAGAACTGGATCCTATGATATCTAAAATTTAGTTGAGCAGTGTTTTCTCCTTGTTGCTCTCTGTGAATCGTGATGCTTTCATCATTTATAACTAAAATTTGCATGCGATGTGGATACGCCTCTCTGTTTCCCTCTCCTCGCCTGACACATGAAAAAGCAGCGTATGTCCCGTGCGTCTCTCTCCTTGCGTGGAGAGGGAGACAAAGGGTTATTCACCATGTTGCATGCAAGTTTTTCTTCTCATTTAAACATTTAGTATCTTGTCCTGTTCATCCATCTTTGTACGTTTTGGTTCAAAGTAAAGTAAAATAATTGAAGTTACAAAAGCTAACAAGAGGGGCCTCTTCCCTTGGTGCATCTCAGAGCAATTTTTCAGTGTTTCTAGATTTTTTTTTTTTCCTTTAGCAAAGCAAGGTACAAAGTTAGATTCCAACTGTTTCACTTTGCCTGCTTCATAATTTGGCAAGTGGGAAATTGGGAATCCCTTTTTGCAGCACTACTACTTGCAATCCAATTGTTCCGAGGTGTAAATCCGACAACCGGAACAGTTTTTAGGTTCTCTTTCATCGGTTATTCATTTAGAAATTGGCAACGACAGTAATTATCAAATTTTCATTTCAGTTGTATCTAACAAACAGCGTTTTTGTTGTTACACGTCTTAGATGACAAAACGGTTGAATGAAGATCTAAAATTTAAAACGGTTGAGTTAGGCCATCTCCAACCATGGAGGGCTAATAAAAAGCCCTGCGCAAAGTTTTAGCTACAAGTGCTATATTTCGGCTTATAGAGCTTCTTTTTAGCCCTATACTAAAGCAGAGCTCTATCCCGCCTATGCCTATGCCTCAAGTAAATAAATAAGCTAATAGCAACGTTTGATCGGTAGAATATTTAGAACTTTGGAAGATGCTCAAGGTAGCTTGCTTCTAAGTCACTGCACTAAATGCGCATGTAGTCGTAGTAGTTGGCCACCCAATCTTGGTACATTTATATTAGGCTTTCGACACGCTTGAAATAAAAGCAAGAAGAGCAGGTATTGAAAGAAAGAAGCTAGGTCGGCTCATTTTAGCTAGCGGGGCAGACTTTCCTATGGCAATCCCATTGCGGCCTTTGACAGTCTAGTAGTATTTATTTTCACTGGTAAGTGAGAGACTATAGGTTTGATTCTTGCCAAAAGAAATATAAACCACATCATTGCTAGCCCACTCGTCCATCCCTTAGTGTAAATAATTTTGTTCAAAAAAAAAAATATATATATATATATATATATATATATATATATATATTAGCCAGATACGCTCGTTAGAGATGGCCTTACATTATAGGGTAGACCTTTAGTTGATCGGCCAAATTTGTTACCCTACGGCGCAAAGCCCAAAGGGAAATCCAAAAGCAGCCCTCTGTCCACTTCTCTTTATTTCTTCTTCGGAAGCTAAATCGTACTGCCAGTTTGTCACGCAAGGACATTTTTGTTTCCTCAACCAAAAGGCTGTAACCCTAGAGGTCCCTTTTTCAGTGGATTGAATTATTTTGTTTACTCGATGGTTTTTGTCTGCTGGGGATTAATTTTCACCCACAAATTGCATTTAGAGGTGCAAATTATTGTACCAAAGATCAAACAAAAAGACACGACTTGGTCATGTGGGGTTGTTTAGCTTATTATTAAATGAAAAAAGTTTGCCGCTTTTTACATGCTAGGAGTTATTCATCCTTTCTGACAAATCAAAATTTGACATGTTTGCAAAAACACAAGTGACACATTCTTGTTTCCGCATTCATGTGTTAATTCATAGTTCGATTCATTATCTTGAAAAGATACACAAAAAATGACTCCAAAAAAATTGCGCTCTTCCCCAAACCCAACTTTATATGCACTTTTCATGCCTTGTTTACTATACCAATATACAAACCCAAGAAAAACTAGTGTTACAGCAACTCTTAGAAAAGCACGGGACCTCCTTTATTTTGGTCACACTCGACCAACGTACTGGTTCCATCCAATGTGAGAGCTGTCGGACGAGTTTCCCTCAACAAACCCACCACCATAACCAATGTTCACAAAGACCATGCTTACTGTAGAATTGGACCAAATTTTTTTTTTGAAACAAAATGCGTCTGTCATCGCTGTAAGAGCAGCCTGAAGCTGAAATTGTATGGCATTATTTGCACCATCTGTGAAAAGGGCTCCTCCCTTCCCCTCCCTTCAAGGCATTGAACTACCTCATTTCTCAGTTCATTTGGTAGCTGCATGCAAACCCAATCAACCAATGACTCCAAATCCTTTGCGAAATCGAGTAAATACCAATCCAAAAGTTTGGGGATGATCAGTTTGTTTATCTTTGAAATGCCAACTGCTGCCTGTATGTATTCCCTTTTTGCTGCTTCCAACTCTTCTTCTACATGGGCTGCTGAGTACACTCTCACCTTTTGTTTCACAAGAATTTTTGCATATCAGAATGAACCGAATAGGTTTATACAGATGATTTCACATAAGGAAAGTGATTTTCAGGCTCCCCTTTTCTTCTCATGCACCCCTCCCTCTTTTTCTAGCCTTAGGTTTGAGTAAACGAAAGGGGAGTGAGAGAATACAAAGGAGGAGAAGGAGAAACCGGGAGTGTGAGTATCACAAGATTCACCATTTAATTGGGAAGCTTTGCCTTAATTTAGAATGAAAAAATAAATTTTAGATTAGCTTACAGTGGGGGAGGACCAGCTTCCACACGAAAGTGCAAACGTAACCAAGGGTTCGGACCACTCCAATCCGAAAACGCTGCGAGCTTTCATCTCATCATTTTTCGCAGCTTTTGGACATGTCTGTTGTAAGAGTAGAAACAATGTGAAACTTAATTTGCATTTCATATGCATGAGATGACACAAACTCAGTCACTCAGAAGTCAGTAATTCTAGCCTAAAAGCACTAGGGGGAATATACTTACAAATTTTAAGTGATAGGGCAGTCTTAAAATGAAATGCTCGATTGTAATTGCATTTAGCGAGTGTCCCCCGACACCTATTGTTGCCTGACGCAAAGACAGCCAAAATCAGCTTACGAAAAATGATTATATGACAGTTGATATCAACAGAAACAGAACATTACATGATGGAGTACTGTGCATGATGGCATTTGGGGTATACAAAGTTAAAGAATCCAATCCTTGTTTGTGCGTGTGTTTGTTTGTGTTCAATGGAATTGGTTGACATGAAGGATGAATTGATCTTACCTTTTGCATTAGACCTACAACCATTTCAGGAGTCTCGGGTATCCCATGCTCTAAAAATGCCTGCAACAGTGGTAATACAAACAGCTTTGAGTGTGTTGTTTTTGTTTTAGATATACCAGGTAAAAGAAAAGGTGTTTTCCAAAGGTACAATGTCCAATGTCTTTGAAAAAAAAAAAGAATTGATCAAACTTGCAGTTGGGACACCATAAATCTTCGATTTTCGGTTTCTTGATAGAGATGCGGCATCACCTTCATCATGCAGGAATTATAAGTGTTGATCCAAAATGCAAGCTTCTGCTGATGGTTTAGACCCTCCAGAT
Organism: Pyrus communis; assembly: GCF_041283825.1. NCBI lineage: Eukaryota > Viridiplantae > Streptophyta > Magnoliopsida > Rosales > Rosaceae > Pyrus > Pyrus communis. The sequence goes on along the minus strand of NC_142579.1, from coordinate 23,943,978 downwards.
TCACAGTGGCAAGCTTTCCAAGTAGGAACCTGGTGATTTTTCAAAAGAGAAATTAATTAAACACAATCCAAAGCACTATGATTAACTGAGGACCAAGATTAGACAAACCAAAAGCTCACTTTAATCTGTGCATCAGAATTAATGTGCTTGTTGTTCTGTTGAGATCAACTGAACCGATATCAATCGAATGGAGATGTTTATAGGGGCCAACGTCTATGTTTCTGAATTCCAAACAAACACCATAAGGATCTTGAAATCCCATCTCTCCATTTGCTGCATGAGCAGATAATGTTGATCTAGAACTTCGCACTTCCTCTCCCTTGTCCTTCAAATTGCTCATCCTCACAAAAATGCTGGACAAACACTTCACAATATCCTCGGACACTTTATTAGGAGTGACATCAGCATCCGGATCCCTATCATCCGAAGAACTAGATGAACTCTCATGTGCTCTTTCCTGGTCTACTAATCTGCATTCTAGCTGAACAATCAAATTTGCAATTAAATAACCACAATGTGTTAATGATTGGATCTAATAATTAGAAACTTTCATCAGAGCTTGCTTACCTCTAACTTCAACACGTCCGAACACTTTGCCACGGATTCATGTTTTGGAGGTGTTTTCTTTACTGGGGTTACAATTTTAGCAGTTTTCTTGTCAGGAGATTGCTTATCCTTCACCGCATTAGAGCATAACCGATTCTCTTTTCCTCTACCATCTTCTGCAATTGGTGTTATGGAATTGGGTTTCCTGGGAGTTTGTTTTCCATTGACTTGCCTACCAGAACAATTCCCTATTCGATCAGAGACGATATGATGAGTGGACATCATCCTTCTACTCGAAGCGCATCGAGCAAGCGAAGGTGGAATCCTGCTGGCTGATGCGGCTGACATGAACTCATTATGTGACATAGATTTTGACCTCTGATGTTTAGAGACTCGAACCGGGGTCTGCTCAATCGAATCATTCGAAGTTTCGACACTCCTGTTGGAGGACAGATACACAGCTTGCTGATAGAGACCTTGTCTAAAATTCACAACCTGCTCTTCGAGCCGAACAACCTCCTCTTCTAAAACAGCTACTTCAGCTAGAAGTTCTAATGTCTGAAACAAAAAACATCACACATTGTATCAATTCAAATGAAGTGCATTCTTCTTCAATTTCTAATCTTGGAAAAGCGTTCTTCTGGGTTTTTAGAGAGAGAGAGAGAGAGAGAGAGAGAGAGAGAGGATTGTACTAACATGTGAAGGGAGATAAGGAGGAAGACGAGGCAGAGCTCCCAATGGTCTTGTAAAAGCCCTCTCCAATGCTCTGTGGACATTCTCTTCATGTCTGAGCTTCTTCTTCAGCTTATCAACCTGCAAATTACAAACCAAACCAATAAGTCAACGACAACAACAACATTAAAAGAACAGTTCTTTTGCAGAAATTAAGAAACCCAATTAAAATGTTGGAAGATTACATCTTGCTGCAATGCCATTTTTCTTTCACGGTTCGATTTACGCCGATTGATTGCAGTTCTCTCAGTGCCCATTGCTCTGCTCTTCTGAGAATCCATCTTCTTCTCCTTTACAAATTCAACACCAAAATTATATCAATGTCATAAGCAAGAAAATGGGATCAGTGTGTCTGAGAAAAAGGACACCAAAGGGAGAAACAAAAACTATTCTTTTCTTCGGTAACATGGAATAAGAAAAAGAAACACTACGGAACAAAAGAAAATTAACCCAAATTTGGATTTGGATTTAGGATCAAAAGTGCCTCGCTTTTCACAGCTCAGTGGGAGATTAAACAAAATTGGAAAGAATGATTTTGGAAGTAAAGAATATTTAATGTCTCAATAGTTATGAAATTACATGCAAAAAATGGACAAGTAAATTAAAAGCCTTTACTTTTTCAAGTAAATTTGAGAACCCCATTTAGATGCCTATTGCCCATATCCAAAAACTCCATTTTCAGAAAAGTTAAGGTCTAGAAGACCAGAAGAAGAGAACCCAGAAATACTTTTCTCAAGAAACAAACACACTGACCTCGAAATTTGTTACTGATATGACCTCTCAGCTTTAATGAGAGAAGAAGAATTACAACCCAAAAAAGAAAAAAATAAAGAAAAAAAGAAAAGCAACTTACTTTATTAGTATCATGATTTATAGCAGGAGCAGCTTTCATGGTCTGAAAATTAGTGCGTACTCTGTTATTCATCTTCTTTTTCTTTTCTGGAGAATGAGAGAAACTATGATGCAAATTTAATGCATCCTGAAAAGATGAACAGAGGGATGACAACTTAATCTCTCATAATTTCATAACTGTAAATAAAGAACTAGAGAGAGAGGAGGAGGAGAGAGAGATTATATTTCATATATGATTAAGAGAGCGGGAAAGTTGAAGTGGGGAAGGCCCAGAAAGAGAATGGCTGCATTTGCATTTGGTGTTGGTTGTTTGTAGCTTCTCTCTCTCCCTCTCTCTCTCTCTCTCTCTCCCCTCAATCAGAGTGAAGTGAGAAAGCAGCAAAAGAACAGAGCTGACAGAGCTCTGAAGGAAATAGCAGAAAACGACGAGGTTTTAGACCTTTGAATTTGGTTAATCGTCGTCCAAGAAAAGCGTAACAGAGGGACAACAAGCCTGCTGCTATTATTATATTATTTTACAAACAACAATCGAAGCCATTAGCCAAGGTTCATTAGATTCTTGACATCACATTTAACTATCCACGATGATTTTCACACATTTTTCTAATGTTTTCACACCCTTTTTTTAATTATTGACCATTGAACTAAATAAATCAAATCAAAATTACAAAAAAAGTATATAAAAAGTTAAAAGGGTGTATTTATCATTTTTCTTAACTATCTCTTGTTTTAAAGTTTGAAGTACCAAATGAAATTTTTAGAGTGCGAATAATAATTCACAATTTAAATTGTAAACAATGTTTATAATATTAGGTGTAAGATGTAGGGTTTTTCTTCTTTCTTTAACATTAAATTAAGAAACATGAAAGTTAGAGAGGGATAGAGACAAGCACTAGGCCCTGTTTGGCAAATTGGATAAAGGATCGGATAGAATTAGTTATACGGATTCGGGTGTTTGGCGTTCACTCGTACTAAATAAGCGCCAGATTAATTTAACCGGTTGGATAGGATATAGGATAACACGGTATACACCCGCTTAATAAAACCAACCAAAACGCCCGGATTATTTAGTCGAGGAAGAAGAATATGGGAGAGAAAGGGAGGGAGTTTGGGGGGTGTGGCGGAGAGAGCTGGGGAACAATTATTTGAGATTCTTCTGCAGTCGGGGAAGAAGGGAGAGAGAGGGAGGGTGTTTGGGGGGTGCGGAGAGATCTGGGAACAAAAAAATGATTTCACTTTTTTTAAATTTTTTTTGTTAAGTTTGATTTCTCCTATCTAGTATAATATCAAACACAGTATAAATAATACGGTCACTAGTCTGATATTGCATCAAACACCCGACTAATTTAGTCAGTACTATCCGGTGGCTATTTATTATATCCGACAGAAATAGTCAGTATAGTCCGAGCTGCTAAACGAGGCCTAAAAGCATACACTCCCTTTGGAACCAGATCCACCAAAACTAAGCTCATCAATCAATGAATCTAGGCTGTTGAAATTTGATCTAACGGTTACAAACAAGGAGTTCTCTTAAAAGTTATAATAATTATAACCGTTAGATCAAATTTCAACAAATCAAATTCATTTATTAGTGTGCTCAATTTTAAAGGATCCGGAGGATCCGGTTCCCCTCCCTCTCAAAATTTTGAGTGCTGCTTCTTATTCTTGTGGTGAGAGAGAGAGAGAGAGAGAGAGAGTGACCTGGCAAGAGGAACAAGAAAGTAATGGAGTGGTGCTACTTGCAACTTTTAGCTTTTCTGTGTGTGACAACCCAATCTATCATCATGGATTAACATGGACAAATCACTCTCCCCCTCTTATCTTTTTTTTTTTTATTATTCCTACTACTACTTATCACAATTCATGACCAACCATTATTCCCTTCTCTTTACCTTTTTCATCTTCTCTCTTTGGATTCCTTTCATGAACTCAATTCTTTAGAGATAATACTTGCATTCCCCTTAAGGAATGCGCTCATTCTCCCATGCAAATAATGTAATTTATTGAACAAATTTCATTATTGAAATTGTTTAATTTCTTAAACTTCATTTGAAGATCAATCCTACAAAAATCATTTGAATAGTAGATTATTCAGTCATTGAAATGTATAGAACAAATCAACAGTGTAGGTACCAAGTAACATATTCATGATGAATCGTTCATTTATTTGATACGTTTGGATGATTAAACAATTTTTTATTCGAATAATTTTTTGTATGAGTGATCTTTGAATGATGATTAATAAATTGAAGGGTTCCAATCGTAGAGTTTATATGTTCAAGATACGTTATTCACAAATAGAGGGGTGCATGCATCCCCTCGTTGAGTTTATATTAGACTTGGCATTCGTGTCGTGTTTCTCGTTTTCGTGTCATACCGGATAGCTTAACGGGTCGTGTCGTGTATTACCCGTTAAAGTAAACGGGTAATATGACCCAACCCATTACTCGTTAAGAAAAATATATTTTAAGTCAATAAAAATGAAAAACATAATTTGACCCAAAAAAATGCAAAACATAATACTGAATTAGTATATATACTAAATTTCGGAGTTGACCCCTTCATGAAAGTTGTAAAGTTTTTCATTACGAGTGATTACATTTTTCACATTTCTAAAATAATTATTATTATTTTTATTAATTTTGCACTCAAATAAAAAACACTGTTCATGAGGTTTGGAGGGTTTTAAAAATCTAAACGACCATGTAACTAGCGTCTAAGCATTGAGGATGCAATTATGAACATTTATTATGCCTTCACATCTTTCAGACTTATACATTAATGATTATGAATTTTGTTTATTTTGAACTCCCTTAAAAATAATATTCATGAGAGTTTGTATGGTTTTAAAAATTCAAATGATCGTATACCCATCCTCAAAGCATAGAGGATGCGACTAAGAGCGTTTGCATATTTTTTCATATTTTTGGCACATGTAAATTAATAATTATAATTTTTTTAATGTATTTGGTATTTTTAAAATACTATAAAAATAAATAAAACTTAAATTTTAAAATTTATATAGAATAATAATTAATAAACAATATATACATATTCATTATATCTATTGTATTTTATAGTAAGTTTTTTTTAGTAGTTTAAAAAATTAAAATCATTAAAATAACTTTTTTCTTATTGTGTCGAAGCAGGATACCTGTGTGTCATTCTCATGTAAACCTGTTAAGGACCCATTATTATCATGTGATCCGATTAGTTATCATATTGACAAAAAACCCGTTATTTTCGTGTTGTGTTAAGGGGTCGTGTAAGAAATTGTCAGGTCTAGTTTATATGCTCAAGACACATTATTCACAACTAGATGAATTTTGAAGTGTGTGGTGAACATACATTAAAGTTAACAACCGGCTTGGTGTGAACGGAATAACCGCATGTTCAACAAATGTAAGAAAACTCATGCTGCTCTTCTTTAATTGATCACTAATATGATCTGATGTCGGTTGTGTACTTTACATGTTAAGCCCTCAACCTTTAACATGACGGTCCTCCATAATTGAAATGTTGCTGCTCCTTAGGCTCTAGGCTTTCTTATCGTCTTCCCCTGCGTGGGTTAGGCATTGTTTTGGGGTTGTTTCCCCTTTTGTTGGTGCTTTAAGAGTTTCTTTTACTTGTTCCATGTTCTCTTTGGGCTTTGCCTTGTTAATATTACTCTTTATTTAACCAAAAACCAAAAATAAAAAATAAAAAAAAGTTAACAACCGGCTTTCTCCATCATTAATTAGCACGTTGGCTTTTCCTTGTTTAAAAAGGCATTTAGTTAACCAACAGGGTTCTTTCCAGATCATTTTGGTGAGAATCTTGGGGATCTGTAAATCATATACATTCATCGTATACTGAGTGATCAGTTTTTGTCAAGTACTGTTTGTATTTAATTTTAAATAAAAATATTTAAAATGATTTATAATCACACGATATATGATGAGCAGACATAATTTACGGATTTTCGAGATTCTCACAAAGAGAATCCGACAAAAATTCGGATTCTTTAGTTAAAGCCCATTTATTATGGAATCAATAAATCTTGGGGTGTGCTATCCACACCCATTTTTTTTTTCTTACATACCTCTTGTTAATTTTTATCCTTTGATCTTCTTTAATTCATCCGATTTAACGGTCAAAATTTAGAAGAGTGTGTGAGAAGTAAGAAAAAGTGTATGGATATCATACCCCTAAATCTTTCAGTACATAAAGCAAAACAATTAATCAATAAATCTCTCTGAAAGATATGATACAGCACTAAACATGGGCCAAGTGCATCAACAACTTAATTATTACCTTTTGGTCCCCATAGCTGCTGGTAACTTGGCTCTTACGCTTGCAGATCTTTAGTACGTTGTAGTTTTTTGAAAGTAGGAAATTAAATGAAACACAAAAGCCCCTTGGGCAACCATTACAACAATTATCAAAGCTTAAGGCATTCCTTGAACTACTAGGGATAAAATCAAGCCAAACGCAATCTCAGGACATAAGAGTGCTCTATAACAGCTAATTTATCAGCTACAAAGTTGGCTTCGCGATAAACATGAACAAAACTAATAATCTCGTAATTATAGAAAAGTTTATGAATGTCTCCAAGTAGCAAACGAATTTTTCATGGAATTCAGCAAGCACCATTCACGTTGTAGTTGTCATCACAATGTAGACAACTCCTCAATAATTATCTGTTTAAGATTTAGGCGTAAAATTATTGTGTGATACTAAAATATAGTTGCAGTATAAAAAATTTATTTATGTTATGACATGTCAATAGATTATTAATATTATACCATAAGATATAAACTTGTCGTCTATTCATAATTTAACATGTAAGTTGATAACGACTATATTCTAATATACCATATACCATAATTTTATGGTTATCATTACTAACTAATGAACCCTACAAAATAGTAAATATGCATCGTTATATCTTACAAGTGTTTGCCATATCCTACCTCCCAATTGTAAGTGCCTTTTTAATAACCATAATTATTTTCAAATGATCATGGTTAGTGGAAAAATATTATTCATGCATGAATTATCCCAGTAGAACACGTGTCTTAAAAAGACAATTTGTTGCCAATTTAGATGGATTTGTATTAGAATTTGGGATTTTAGATCTGGGATATTTGCTCTCAACTGCTTCATCTGTACTATTGCATCTTTGTCAAAGATGATTATGAGAAATTTGAACTTTGGTGCGAAGTGATAGGGAGAATGCCTAAAATCAACTTACCTAATCAAAATATTCTACATCTTGACACTTTATTGTTCAGAAAATTTCATTTAGATTTTTATTTTCTTTCTGAATTTTTTTATTTTAGTCAAATAATCGTATATTATTAATTAAAATATTTGAGAGCAGAGCTTGGGCGTAAATAACTAAATATAGTACCCTTATAACTTGCATTTTCACATCCATGGACTTTTCTCCCCCAAAATTACTTATATATACATAAACACAAAATATATAAATCGATCCAATGTGACTAAATATCGGAATGGTTGTTAGAGGCATCGGGAACATATAGACAAGGGATCAAACATAACCATCAACGTACTCCACAAACTGCGGGTGAATGATAAATTTATAGTTAATTAAGGTGCTAACATCAAGTAGAAATGCGTAATTTACCCGCCATGTCTGATTATTTCAGGACAAATTTGGACGATTTATTAGACGCCAGTCCAAATATTGTTATGAATTTCATCTTGCTTCAAAGTCAAGTAACTCATTGTGTGAGGATACGATTGGGATACAAGAAAATGGTTTTTTAGGTCGAGATGGAAGAAAATGGTTGGTCTCTTGGACCCTTGGTTATAGAAGAAAATGACATATCAACTTAAAATGTGTGACTATAATTTTAACCAATTAGTCTTTCTTTCTTTTCATACATAACTCCTTAATAATGTTACATTTTAGAAGAAGAAAAAAAAACACTTCCAGGTCCAATACTTTAGAGAAACACTATATTAATTTTTTAGTAAATTAAAAGCACTAAAGTAATTCAACTAAAAATACAGCATCCACTTGTCTTATTTCAAATCATATATCTATTTGCTACAGTTGATTAACTAAATGACCGTTTTCGTTGACTTTTTACAAAAATAATCTTTACAAAGTTCTGTCAATCCTTTAGTAGCCAAGTATTGTTCGCATGCATGTCATATATGTAGTACTATATATCCCAATGTGCTAGTGCTTGTGGTAGTCGTGTAGGAATTTTACTTTCTATGTTTGCTCTGGAACTTATCTCTATATCAATATATCACTTGAAAAGATGTACAAATGTGACACCTTATGTAATTATTCTTGTTCATTAATAGAGTATATCATTATCGCTTCTTGTAAAAAATAAATAAAAATATCCGTCGTTTCACAACATTGTATCTACGCATTTACCTATAATTGCATGAGATAAAACCACTTCCATTAACTTTATAAATAATAAACATGCATGACATGATTAAAAAGAACAACATTAGGTACATGGTCTTAATGATTTATTTGCATTTGCATTTTCCTTTTTTTTTTTCTTTTTTTTTTTTGCAGAAACACGTGAGCGTTCACTTCATCCATTCATATAATATATCATGTGTACATTTATACATGTGCATGCGTGCATGGTTGATCTGTGGAAGCAAAGCATGCCCTCACTCAGTGAGTCTCTCTCAGTCAGTACTCAGTATCATGCGCTACCTCCAATCGATCGATCTGCCAATTACTAATTCAACATGATCATTCCTTAACTCTTTGGTCGGGAAAAAAGCAAAAGCTCTCTCTCATGAAATTTATCCTAACTTAATCATCAAATCATTTTCTTAATTGAAGCATCAATATTGCACATTTAACTACATGTTATTTTTACTTTACTTTTCGTGCATGTAGTCAGCATTTTATAACTTACATAACAGATCAACTTTATGTCTAATTAAATTGGAAACTTTTTTTGTGTCTTAACTGCATGAATTGCAACAACATATGTGATGTCACGGATGTATCAAATTTTTTTGTAATCATAAGTTGAAGAAGTGATGAGTCCTTAACGTGGACCATGTTGAATGGTATGTCACGCATGTCAAGGCTATGAACAACTAAAGCTTAATCTTTTTGCTAATATGCAACGAATACATATCCCCAAAGAAAAACCCTAAATTGCCCCATGAGCTAGGGTAGCCCTATATATTCCCAATTTTTGGTAATACAGGTCGTAGTGCCTGAGATTATCTTGTATATATTATTTAGCAAGAGAATTCAGACATATCATTTAGGTATTGGCATTAGTTGAGCCAACTTTAGCATCTGGTGGCATGTAACCATGCATGTTCAATTAAAAAGGGAATGTCTAAAACATCTGCCAAATCATTCATTAAAACGCCATGATCCATGACTGCTCCATGTTTAATATCTGCACCTAGTTAAAATTAGAGTCTACCAAAGCTAGTAGGTACTTCTATATTCCTTTCATGCTAAGAGTTTAAATAAAAATGGGGAAATATTACTATAGAAGGAACAGGAAAATAAACTGAAAAGGGGGGTCTAAATTAAACATGTAGTAGGGGTTTCCATATGGTTACTTAGGGTTTGTAAACACGCGACAGTACATTGATCGACACTGTAGAAATATTGAATTGAATTGGTTGATTTCCATTCATAGGGTAACCCTCTTTTAGATATACATCACAAGTCTTAGGCTACAAGGATTAGCATTCATCTACACTAAATTAATCTAAACTAAGAAAAGATAAATTCAAACTAGAGTGAAATATGAACCCATGCACTCTTGAAACCAATTTGACCAAGTCTTGCAGGGGCAGATCCACACAGGGACCAGGTAGTCCCAGATTCCCCGGACCACCTGGGAGCCGGAAAAACGCCCATGAAGATCTCCAAGGACTCTCCAAATTTTCGGCAGGGGAAGAGATCTACTCCTAGGACTATATAGGCCATGCCAAAGCAATTATTTTGTCAAATGATATAAAGTTATAGTCCAATCAAAACCTGGTGCATCCATGGAAGAGGCGTGAAGGAGTTGCAGGCTGCAGTAGCCCTCTTGCGAGGTAGATGAAAAACGCTGAATATCAAGGTATGAGAAGAAGGGATTAGTATTTAGATTTTTATGTTATTTTCCTTTAATGTGTTTTTGGATGTTTTACACTGGGACCATCCGATGTTAGAATCATGGATCCGCCACTAGCCTCTTGCAACTGCAAAAGACTTCTTGCAATTGGACATTTGTACAATTCTTACTCCAAAGTCTAAACTCTAAACCGGCATTAAATTTCACGAGATGGTCCTATATATGTAATGAGGCCCTTCTTTTGTATTTGAGGTGGATATGAGGAGCTAGCTAGTGGTCCCAAATTCATACAGGGAGAAGGGTAGCCGAGACCCCCACCATAAAATTTTGAGCTCATCGGTATGTAGTAGTAGTGTGGCTGTGAAAATGGGAGGTGAGATCGATAGCAAAAACAAAAAAGAAGGAAGTGGAACATTGCTGATGAAGATATTGATGCAGACAGAGAAAAAAAAAAGCCAAAAGCATGCAGCACATGCAAATAAACTCTCTCTAATCCCTTCTCCTCCATTCAGTACTGAGTGGTGAGATTCAGTTCTACATTTGGTCTACGGACTCATTGACTGTGAGGATATATAGGGTTAGAACTCGAGTGCATACGCTTTTGACACTATTTTGTAGAGCTCATTTTGTAATGTATTTTAATGATTCAAACCATCTATATTTTAGTACTTCATTCATAGATTTTCCTTACAAAAAATTAAAAAATCCAAAACCGTTGAGGCATTCATTTGTGGTGAAGAAAACGAACGAATATGGTTCTACAAAGAGACCAAATTTAATCCAATGTTTTCGGATTTAAGTGATTTTTGGTAGATATTATATTTGAGGTGAGACATAAAAGATATACGTACGGTTGGATCATTAAAATACATTACGAACTGGACTTCACAAACTGTGTATCAAAATATGTGTTCTCATATCCTAGCCATGCATATATATGTAGACAACTCATAAAAGAAAAGAAAATGAAATAACCCAAATGAGAAGGGCCACATTACATATACCCAGTGGCGGAGCTAGAATTTCGGGTTAGGAGGGGCCTCTTACAAATCTAAAGAAAACGCTACAACACCATCAACAATGCCAGCCCTGCAACAACCCTTTAACACGCTCGCGAATCCGTCTCTCATGCTCATGAAACTGTCACATCCCGGCCCGGGGTGCATCACTTCCCGGGCCCACTCCACCACCGTAGCACGATATTGTCCGCTTTGGGCTTACCATTCCCTCACGGTTTTGTTTTTGGGAACTCACGAGCAACTTCCCAGTGGGTCACCCATCATGGGATTGCTCCAGCCTCCTTCTCGCTTAACTTCAGAGTTCCTACGGAACCCGAAGCCAGTGAGCTCCCAAAAGGCCTCGTGCTAGGTAGGGATGGGAATATACATTTAAGGATCACTCCCCTGGGTGATGTGGGATGTCACAATCCACCCCCCTTAGGGGCCCGACGTCCTCGTCAGCACACCACAGCCAGGGTTAGGCTCTGATACCAAATTGTCACATCCCGGCCCGGGGTGCATCACTTCCCGGGCCCACTCCACCACCGTAGCACGATATTGTCCGCTTTGGGCTTACCATTCCCTCACGGTTTTGTTTTTGGGAACTCACGAGCAACTTCCCAGTGGGTCACCCATCATGGGATTGCTCCAGCCTCCTTCTCGCTTAACTTCAGAGTTCCTACGGAACCCGAAGCCAGTGAGCTCCCAAAAGGCCTCGTGCTAGGTAGGGATGGGAATATACATTTAAGGATCACTCCCCTGGGTGATGTGGGATGTCACAGAAACCCTCTCTCCCACTCATGAATCCATCTCTTAGCCATCTTCTTATCCATCATTTGGTCATCGTCTCAGCCATTACTTTGCTGCTCTAGATTTTTGGTCTAATTCTGATGTTTGTTTGCTCTATGATGATGGTGTTGATTTTTGAAGTCCACTCCATTTCATTAGTAGGTTCTGACCAGTAAGGAGCCGTGTTAATTGGAGGAAGAAAAAAAAACAACCTAATACAAAGGGCTAACAATAACTTGAAAATTGCACATGGAAAGCATAATTCAAGCTTGTGAACAACCACTAGCACTATGTGAAAAAGGCTTAAATTCTAGGAGAACCAGCTCTATCGCCTAGTTTCTCTCTCCCTCTGGTTTGGGCCATAATCCCCTAAAAACTTTTTGGAACATCAGAAGGATAACTCTAAGTTTTTCCTTGTAAAAAAAATATCAAGGTAGACCCGAAACCATTCTGGTCCTTTCATGGCTCCGTCCCTGCGTATACCAATTAAGGACACCATCTCATTTGAGCTCAGTGGCTCAACCACCTTCTAGTGGGACGACGGCAATCACAGCAATTTTCACATCTCTTGCTGTACATTTTCCAACTTTTTAATGTTCTGGTTGAATATTATATCTTATAATCCCACGGCGTTCACCATTGAATTTTTTAATGGTTGGTTTTAGAAGGGGGCTAAGTGTAGTGAAATACCACTTCAAGAAATAAATAATAATTTGACTGAAACAAAATTTACTATATATGTTTCTCTGTCTGTAAAGTATATGATTTTGAAGTGATTCGACCTACACTTTTGGGTGTTTGTTATAAAAATAAAAAATAAAAAACAAAAGAAGTTCCTTATTCTCGCTTCATTTTATTTCAAATTCTGGTTTCATTTTATTCTAAATAATATTTTGTTTCAAACGATTTCTGGCACACACATTTTGACTTAAGATAAATTCAAAAACGTTTTTGGCTATCAAAACTCATAAGCTGCTGCTTTTAGCCCTTTTAAAAGCAATCGCAAACAAGTGCTCTTTTATTGGACAACTGTCATAAGATGAATTAAGGATTGCCCAATCACTTACAAACCACGCATGTCAAGTAAACTTGAGTGGTTTTACGCCCATCCTAACCTTACCGCCGGGCATGTTGAAGATTTAGTTGGCTTAGCAACTGATCAGCAAGGTCACTGTTAAGGTGCAGCATGTAGCTATGGCAGCTCTCGTTGTAAATATGCTACTACTACTACGATGCCAGCCCTGCGACCAAAATGGTCCCCTAGAAGTCCTTTTCCATGGATCAGTTTCTGCAAACAGATCGATTGTGTGGCTTTATCTTCGTTGCTGGCAGGCACGCACGAGCTACCGCTCGATTGGAAGTCCGACTTACCTGTATCCATCCTCTAATTTTAATGACGATGTACGAACAGTAGTTGCATGCACTGCCCTGATTAGGCAGCCACTATAATGTGAAAATTACAGCAGTCGTTGCAGGAGACGCGTACGAACAGTACGTAGTTGCATGTACTGAATACTGTGAATGTAAAGTTGCAATCTTCATACCGAAATGTCGGCCAAAGCAACTACATGCCTGTGCCTGTGTATGGGGCATGCATGGACAAGTGACTAGACTGTTCGATCGAGGACATCCACGGGAAAATGCAAACACCAGAGTGAATATTACAGAAGGTAAAAACCTGTTTGTCAATGTCACAATAATGGCAGGAGAGGACAGAAGAAAAAGGAATTTGCTAGTAGGATTTTATGGGTGTGCTAAACGAACGAAAAATCAGGAGCATATTTGATATATCACTCCAACCACCGAGACATCATCTTCCACACTGCCAAGTACTAATTGTCAAACTATCAGAGAGATGGGCCAAAAGTTCACTTTTAATAAAAGTGATATTGTCTCCATCTTATTAATTACCAACTATACAATCTAACAGGCATTGATTTTTATCACAAAAACCCTTGATATTAGTTATGATGGGGTTATGATATTTAAACTCTTCTTTTTCTCTGTCTTTACTCGATGTGGGATATTTCAACACATTCCTTAACGTGAAACCCATTTAGCGAGTCACACGTCGAAGATCCACACATTGACAACCACGTAGAGTCACCCAACATGCAAGGCCAAGGGACCCACCCTTCATGTGGTAGTACAAACCCCTTCCCTAACTCCAATACCACGTCAAATTATCAGAGAGACGGATCAAAGACCCACTTCTAATAACACTAATATTATCCCCAACTTGTTAATTACAACCTACACAGTCCCGTGGCCTCGGTTAAAGTGGGGTTAGCTTTTTTTTTTTTTTTTTTTTTTTTTTTTTTTTAAGTCAGGTAAGATATCTTTCATTACATTAAAAACTAGTACAATGCCCAAAAAGAACCGCATAAACAACTACAATTAAAGTAAAAGGTCCAAGCAAAATGAGAGCAACAACTCAAGATACAACTAGAGACCCGCACAAGCGTTAAGACACGAAGGCTGCAAAAACAAACAACAAAAAACCTAATCTCCAGCAGCAAAAACCACACCGCTACCACTATCACATCCTCGGAGAAAGCCAAACTTCGAATCGAGAAAGTAGACACCAGATCCAAATCCCCTTCACGAACCCTTGCAAATATATACAAAGTATCTTGTGGGTGTAGAGTGAGGCTAGGGGTATATAAAATACCCAAACACAACACTTGGCCTCAATGGGGGTTCCGCATGCCAATTGGGGGAGGGAAAGTGAGGGAGAGAAGTGGATCTGAAATCCAATTTTTGATCGGAACCCGCCAATCCAAGCACATGATGGGACAAGGATGAACTATCACAGCTAGGGAGGAGGGAAAATTAAAAGACAGAAAGCAGTAAAAGCAAGCGAAAAACGTAGAATAAGGGGCATTAAACCCAAATCTGAGACAATCACAATGGAGTTAGGATATTTAAACTATTATTTTTCTTTGTCTCTGCCGGATGTGGTGGATGTTTCAACACCCAGTACTAATCTTTGTTGCAATATCAGAGCAAAGATGAAATCATATTTTGGCCTGGGCTTTCTGTTTAATAGTATAGAATCCAAGCCCAACATCACAGAATAGAGATATTTCCACCCTATAGAAATATTTATTCAACGGGCTTCTCTTCACCTAAAACATGTTTACTTCAGTGAAGTAAAGCCCGTTAGATAAGTATTTGTGACACACATATATGTAAGAATATGATCTGAGATACATATGGATGACAACTATTCTATTCTCTCACTCCTCAAAGGCTCAAAATGTTGCTGTATATCCAGGTAATTGAATATTTCACAAATCGTCTATCGAAAAAGGTACTAATTTGAGTAATTTCACGAACTGATACACCGCAGAAGTTCACATTCTTCTTGCATCAATCTTTCTGAATATTACAATCAAGCTCATATAAACAAGTAGTCATTTAGCAAACTGTTAACAGAGTAACATATTCAAGAGTAGTACTCGAGAAAGTTTTTGCAAACCCATGCCTGTGTGTCATTAATAGTGAGAGACTCGAAAACGTTTACATATCCTACTAGCAAATTCCTGTTTCCTAAAAACAAACTTGATTTAAGTTTCTGCAACACATCCTTTGCATACTGTACATGTTACTTAAAGCTTATTGCTCAGAGTGATCCGTTGATCCCTTTTCATATTTTTTCCTCATTGGTAGTGTTGAATGTATATTTTCATCTTTACTTTTTCTACATTGTGATAAGTTCAGTGTATTACAGCTAAACGGCGGTCGTTGTAAAAGCTATTCATTGTTTACAGCATAGGCTACTTTTTTCAGTTTCATATTAACGTATGACAACAGTGCGGACTCCTGTGTTGCTTATGAATGAAGAAAACTACAGACAAGCAGACCTATAGAGAGATCCGAAAGCAGAGAAACAGGATAACTTATTTTGATTTTTTTTTTTTTTTTTTTTTTTTTTTGTTGTCATTAACCATCTTGATGGAAAAAACTTACAGATCTCGGTGGAGACTTTGCCATGAGGGTTTGTGGACCCTTTACAAAGAAGCTGTTGGAGTCGCTTTCTGTAGTGCTGGAGGTCATAGAACTGACATCCTTTGACCTACCCGTCAACTTTAGCCTCGGAAAATGATCACCCCAGATATCATATGTATATTCATCCCCAAGCCGAGCCTTTTCTTCTTCAGCACTTTTCTGATCACAGAGTTTGGACCCAGGGGCTCTAACATGCGGAGAAATACGTGATGTTGAGGCCAGAGAAGAGGTTGAGCATACCAAATTAGGTGCAGGCCTACTGGAACCAGGAAAGGTGGCAGAAGGCAACAGAACAGTTCTGGCCGCAGGTTTTCTTGGTGCTGGTGGCTGCACTTGAGAAGCAAAAGATGGGTGGTTATTGCAATATTTTGTAGAAACCTCCGGCTGTGATAAGTTTGCCTTAGAAGCAGATTTAAAAACATGACTCTTCCGGAAGTGTTGTTGAGCCACTTGAGTAAATGGATTTCTGGCCTCAACAGCTTGGCCCACATCAGGAGATAGCGGCCACATCTGTTTTGGTATTACAGATGTGACTGGAGACAAGGGTGATGAAGGTGTAGAATTTCCACTTTGACTACTTGAAACTTCAAGAAGTCCTGTGAATTTAGCACCGGCACCTTTTCTCTTCTTACGCCTTCTACCCTTTTCCTGTCCAGTTTTGACTGTGAGGTTAGCAGGTTGGGATGCTTCTAGTTCATCGGGATTCTCAACTGACACAGATTTAGAAGTCAATGAGAAAGCCATGGCTTTGTTCTTTGTCATATCTGACAAATAATTAGTTTGTTCATGACCCTGTAGCATTTGATCTGCATGTTGAGCAAATTTTTCCCGCTCTGAGGCCCCAGCCTGGTCATCGGGATATCTACCAACAGATGATGCCTGCATTGAGGTTTTATCTTCCCGAACTGATCTTAGCAAACCGTTTATCTCACCAGACACAGAAAATCTACCATCTCTATAATTATGCGCATGAGATGATTTTCCTGAACTACTTTTAGAAGTAACCAAGGAACTTTTTCCGCTCGTGCACAAACAATCATCAGAGCAAAAGCCAGGCACCTGGGGCAATATATACCAAAATACTAGAAACATCAAGGAGACAACAAGAAATACTGCTGAAGAGTATTTTTTGACGCGCATCCAGACCACTGATTTCTTGCATATATTGATCATATGCAAGGGAATGCTTGCCTTCATGGGTATCACCAGAATACCAGAATTCACGGCCAGCTCAAGATCCCGTTGTACCAAGGCTGCAGAAAAATCAGTCTGGTACGATATCAGAAGTTTTGCTGATTCTCCAGGTTCAAGAGCAAAACCTTTGCAAGTTTGTACCATAAACCCATCCATCCCACACTCTTTTCCAGAAACCGTGATTCTTCTAATCTCCAGAGGCAAGTCTCCTGTATTCTTAGCATAGAGCTGCCTTGATAATGGCTGTAAACAAGAATGAGTGAAGTCTTCCATGCAAAACATGTCTGGAGGAGAAAAGTCAAGAGGAATTTGTAAGCTGAGGTTGAATTCTACACTCTGAACAGGCTCAGACTCTTCAAGAAGAAGCAAGGATAGCGACCCTCCAGATCCCCTCAGAGATAACCACTCCACACCAGATAGATTGTTTCTTATCAGGGCCGAACTTCTCCACTCACATCGATTTGAAGGGTGAAACAATACTGGTCCAAGAGATGCTCTACCATTGGGTTGAACATAAGCCTCTGTTTGTGCATTTTCTGCTATTGAGAACCCATACCTACTTGGAGAAGTGGATTCATTACAAACCACACTACCCGATGAAGGAGGCTGTGTAAGACCATCCGCACTCTTACATCGGTCAATAATCTCCCCTGAGTTCAGTATAAGCTGCATCACTACTGGCGCTTGGCTAGGATTCTTTACAGTGATCCATTTAGAGTTATGACTTCCTACCTGAAGCATTGGGAAGAATACCTCATGATCAATGAGCACAGACATGCCACTTCTGGTATCTTGAGATTTCCATTTTCGTAGCACCAACTCATCTGCCTCTGCTGTCTCCATTGCCTTCATGTATAGGTTCACAATAACATTTTGGTTACTATGGATGTTCATGTTTGTGGGTAAAAAAAAAAAGACACGTTACATAATTGGTTATGGATAGTTCATGTCTAAATAATCTCGAACAACACAAAAAAGAGTTCATCGGTTATGGATAGTTCATGGCTAAATAACCTCGAACACCACAAAAAAGAGTTAAACTGATTCAGAAATATACGGCACAATAACAGCCATAGTAACAAGCATGCTCTACCTTAATAGTCAATAAAATTGTAGAGACATGCATGCAATCTTTTATAACTCTTTTAAAGCGATTTGATCAGTGGAGTGGACACCTGCTGACTCCAGTGCCTTGAAGATGAGGAACCTTGAAAGAATGATACTTTTTACAAATAACTAAAGAGCATGCATGTTTCATACTAATAAATGAAAGGGAACGTTCTTGATCACTTAGTCAAAAGACAAAGAGACAACAAATAAAGGCACGGCAAGCCGTATACAGCAATCAAACTTCGAAAGCTAATCCAGTTTCAAACAAAAATGAGAATACACACACAAACATACATAGAGAGAGGTAAAATCTGCCTACCATGATCGGTAATGGCAACTGCATGCCACTTTCAGAGAACTCTGTCTGCATATCACCCAATTCACTCCTTTCAGACTGATGTTCAATGGTGGAATCATTCCAATGTCTTGTACAAATATGAATAAAATCCTGGCAAGGAATTTCAATCTGAGAGCTACTTGAGTCATTTGTCTGTATAAGTAACTTACATTGTCCATCTAATTTGACAAGTGGCTCAGTACAAGCAACAACAGCAACATATGTGTCGCTGCCAGGGAAAAGTAGTAAGCCTTCAGTGTACTTAATCTGCAAGGTTCTACCATCCGCAACTTCAGTAATCTCAAGAAGTCTCAACAGGTAAGGAGCAGAATTCTTCAGAGATATAGCAACAGCAGTCTCATTGACGGAATAGGGGACCAAAACCTCAAGAGATGCCGAGATAGGTACTTCAAGATCATCATTCATTGCTGTTCCATCCACTTCAGCCTCAAAAGGAAGCATAACAGTATCAGACTTGTACTCAGAAGGCCTTAGCAACTGCATACAAATTGCACCATAAATTCTTCCTTTCGATTCAGTTGAGAAGTCTATTTCTATGATAGTTTCAGTGCTGTGTGGACCAATCTCCCAGTTCATAAGGGGCCTCATGGCCAGAAGAGGCGAACCAACTTGTCCAGTACTCACAACCAGACGTTCTTTAACACTCAGCAACCCAAGTTCATCGGAACCTTGAAGTTTCTCAGTACTACATATTGCCTCTGCATGATGGGAAGTATGCTCCAGAGACACTGATATCCATGCTGTAACTTCCCTCACGTTGAAAATTTGATCAAAGGAGTTAAACAACGACAAATTCTTACTCCACCTTCCCCTGGAAGAAACATCCATGTCCAATAAAGGATGAATCCCATAAGGAGACTCTATGGCAAAACCTTTCGCCTGAACCAAGAAACCACCTGAGCTTGTCTGCAAAATTAGACGAGCAGAGGACAAGCCCAACCATCTAGGTAAAAATACAAAACAAATTGAAGCTGTTTCACCGGGTCCTAACTTAGTCTCGCTAAAGTTGCAAGGATAGAACTGCATGTCAGTACTGAATGGCTCATAAACATGTAAAATGGTGTCATTACATGTATTTGCCAAAGTTAAGAAAGCTAACGATGGAAAATTCATATGCTTTCGTCCCCAATCCAATACTGCAGGGCTAATTTCTACATGGGGTGAGGGGGAACCAGTGAAAGAACTAAATTTGGTCATCTCAGTGTTCTTGTTTAGCCTAAAATTTGTGCTCTTCT
Organism: Pyrus communis; assembly: GCF_041283825.1. Classification (NCBI taxonomy): domain Eukaryota; kingdom Viridiplantae; phylum Streptophyta; class Magnoliopsida; order Rosales; family Rosaceae; genus Pyrus; species Pyrus communis. The sequence goes on along the minus strand of NC_142579.1, from coordinate 23,924,075 downwards.
GATAAAGTAAAGGTCCGCTACAAGAAGAAAGATCGTTTTGATTAGAGCTATCAGCTTGAATGGATGACAACTCATTAGTAGCCTCCTTGGAGTTCAAAGAACAAGAAACAATCCCTCCATTAAGTAACTTAAACACGCCATTGTCTGATGACCTACTTTTGTTATTTGCCACCTTGCTATCTTCAGTTGATCCTATAGATGATATATCATCAGACTGATCCCCTGAAACTCCAAAATCAGCCACTTTGAGTTTATGCTCCAAGAAACCAGGTAATGTTGACGGAAAGCAGAACAAACGGGAGCTAGTACAAATCTTATCAAGATTGAAGTGGGTTCTTGGAACTCCACAGCCCAAACTGGTGTCACCAAGAAAATTATCCACAAAATCCACATTCAAATTATCTCCATATGATCCACAAGAATCATATTCCGATATTATCTCACCATTCCCAGAGCATTGCCCAAATGTAGTGAGGTAAAAGAGGGTGCATGCTAAAACCATAAGTAAACGGAATGCTTCGGTTGCATGCGACAATCCCCTGAACATTGAGCAGCACAGATAACATCACAAAATTACAATTTAACATGTATGAAAAATATTTACAGAACTTGATAACTTTGTACGCAACGAGGCCCTTAACTGCTAAAATTTTCCATCGCAAATAATAAAACAGAGATAACCGAACCACTAAGACAATTACGAAATGTAGGTGGCCAAGCAAATCATCATTTACTTTAAGTTTTTAACATTTGATTACCTACATTTTCTCAGCAGCCAAACGGAGTCAAAGTTATACAAACATGTTTTCTGAGCAGCCAAACGGAGTCAAAAGTCATACAAACGTGCTGAGGCCAAATTTCTTTCTGTGTTTTTAAAACAAATTACAAACCAAGCAGAGAAAAATATGAGAACAAAATAGAAAGCAGGTCCCGTATTTAATTTAAGTTAATAAAACCAAAAATCCCTCCTTTTACAAGAAGTTTGGAAATTTCTAAACTTCACCATCCTTTTAAAGCCCCAAATAATTATTACCCATTTATGTACACAGAAGCAAAGGGGGCACTCACTTCATTTTGCAGAAAACTTAATAAGCTCCAACAAGTTTGGAAATTTCTAAACTTCACCATTAATAGCTAAAGCTTTCCAAATTAACAACGAAACACAGGCGATAATCGAAATCCCGAAAACCCGCCATCGCTCTAATACCACTTACGAGAAAAAATTTAATCCGATAAACTCATCGAAACTACGACCGAGCTCAAAATATAAAAGATTAAAAATTAACAAAAAATTATTTATCAGACTATACGAAACCAAGACTCAGACGGAACAGGAAAGAAGAAAAAATCAAAACAATCGGAACCAAACGACGTAGGAAATGCAAACCAGAGAGTCATTTATCAGACTATCGGAGTTCCAAAAACGCCAAAAAGGTGTAAATTTTTCAACAATCCAGAATCCGAGAAGGAAAAGACAGGCGATGACGAGAAAGTAAAGCAGAAGATTCAAAACGTTAAATAAAAATTAGATCGTTTTTCTGAAAACACGCTTATTGTAAACATCGAAAGCGAAAAGAAATGGTGGAAGAATGTTTTTACCGGAGGTTGACGACGGCGAGCTGGCGGCCTTGAGCCGTGACTGTTAGGGTTTTGGACTCCATGGCTGAGCAGGAGAGCGGAAGAAGAACATGTAAAGGTTTGTCAGCAGGATTTTTTATTGGGGGTTTTGGTTGTTCAGAGGAGAGTATGCGTATGGTTAGAGCAGGAGCAGCGGCCAAGACCACCTGATATGAGCGATGACTGGCCACAGAGTCCACTGAGGACCAACGAAACCACAGATATCCGGCGCTGGACCGGATGGATTTACCAAAGTGCCCATGTGGGTCCGCTGTGAAGTTTTTCTTTGACGGAAAATTACTCGGCTCCTATTATTTTTCGTTGCAGGCAAATTACAATATAACACGTCCATGTACAAATTATTTATAAATTTCCAGTAAGCGTGCACTTTTTATTGGATATTACTATCCATACGCTCATTTTGTTTTTCACATTTTTGTTTTTTTAATTTTTGGTCATAGAATAGGATAAATTGAAAAAAAACAATGAATAAAACGTAACAATAGTGTAAGAGGTAAAAATAGGTATGCTAATAATACTTTTCCTTTTTCAGCTTATTACATTCTCGGTCTTGTTTTATTTTAGTAGTTAGATTGAATGGTCCTTTTTAATCATTTCATTTTTAGTTTTTGTTTGCATTTTATTTAAAACTTGTAAACTAAAAGTTTATTACAAGTGATGGATTATCTTAGTATATACGGTTTTCTTGTTTTCCTCTATTTTGAGTTCAAACTCTCTTCGGTTTCTACAATTATATGAAATTACTATAAATTATTCAAAGTTGGTCCAAAAAAAAGTTATTATGTTTAGTTTTCAAAGCTAAGACTACTTTTTGAAATAGTTGTCAAACGGATTTTTAATTTTGTTTTAAAAGAAATGAAAAAGAAAATATAAAAACGGAAATTGAAATAACCATCAATTGAGTCGTAAACTATACGCTAAGAGGGTATTAATGGAAACTCAATATATGAGTTGAATGGAAGTTGGAACTGTAGTTGTGGTGAACTTCAAAGTTCAAAACGGGGGCTGTTGGTGCTCTCCCCAACCCCAAGTCTTTAATTTAGGTGGTGAAATGACGTTTGCACCCTTGACACGGTTTACGTGGTCCTGGGAAATATCTTCCAGCTAGAATTTGAGGGCGCGAAAAGGCAGTAGCTTGGCGCGTTGTGGTCCGAGCCTCACCGCACCGCCGGCTCGCCCTTTTAGGACTTCGAGGCTGCACGCACTCCACCTTGTCCTCGTGTGCGGCAATTTGTACTTTTGCTCTTATTATATAACCCTGACAAAATGGTAATTTTAGTTATTATAATGAAAAGATTGTAAAGAATAGGGTGTGAATTGTAATTTTCGCTTATATGTTAAATATTTGGTTATAATATATGTTGTGCTGTTAGACGGTTAGTTTCACGGTTATATAAGTTTGTATATTTTATTTAAATTGACAATCGTATAATATTTGCCTTGTAGAGAGAACTTTATTTGATAATCATGTGAATTGTGCATAACACCTTCGATATTTTGTAGACTTATACAGATAGGTTCAAAATTTATGAATAAAATGGCAATTACCCTAACTTACTTGATTTTAACTTATTTATATGGCCTTGCCCTATTCTATGGCACTTTGATTATCTTAGTACAAAGATGCATCTAGTTTTAGTTTTCACAATATTGGATATCGAATTTCAAGTTTTTACATTATAGTTGACACTGCATAAGTATTATGTGTCTAGATTTAGATTTCCCCCACTGCATGTGTATAACGTGTCTATATTTAGATTTTCACTAATGCATGTGCATAACGTGTCTAGATTTTCACTACTGCATGTGTATAACGTGTCAAGGTGTACCTAGCATTAAATTGTTGTTACGTGAAAAGAAATTGCATTCAACGACTATATATAACAATTATTCAAAGCATTTAATCTCATTGTATTAATCACGTGATCCGTGGTAAAAATGAGAGTTATATGTAAGTAATATATAAACACTCTCGTTTTTTACTTTAAGTGAAGAAAAATGTTACTGAATTTGAATCTCGTAGACAAAGAATTCGATATAATAGTTTAAAAAAAGTCTCATGTTTTCTCAAATATATCTTTTTTGTTTATCAAATTTTTACTTCACAATTGAAAGGATAATGCTTGCATTCTTAATTGGAGAATGATCTAATTTCCCCTTGCAAATAACCCATCTTCATCGTTAAAATTTTAAAATTAGAATCGTTAAATCTTTTAATCTTTATTTAAAGATTATTTATACAAAAAAAATCATTCGAATCGAAAATCGTTTAGTCATCCAAATGTAACAAACAAATCAAGGGTTCATCATAAATATACTATTTGGTACCATACGGTTGATTCATTTTGATACATTTAAATGACTAAACGGTTGTTAATTTCGAATAATACCAGGGGTCTTGACGTGGGGATATATTGACGGTAATGAGGCGCAATATTCGGAATATGGTAGGTGGCTTTATGGCAATTACCCTAACCTGCTTGATTTTAACTTATTTATATGGCCCTGCTCCATTCTATGGCACTTTGATTATCTTAGTACACAAGATGCATCTAGTTTTAGTTTTGACAATATTGCATGTGCGTTACGTGTGTAGTATTAGTATATCAGATTTCAGGTTTTTAAATTATAGTCGATACCGCATGAGCATTACGTGTCTAGATTTAGATTTTCACCACTGCATGTGTATAATGTGTCTATATTTATATTTTCACTAATGCATGTGTATAACGTGTCTAGATTTAGATTTTCACTAATGCATGTGCATAACGTGTCTAAATTTTCACTTCTGCATGTGTATAGCGTGTCAAGGTGTACCTAGCATTAAATTGTTGTTATGTGAAAAGAAATTGCATTCAACGACTATATATGACAATTATTCAAAGCGTTTAATCTCATTGCATTAATCACGTGATATGTGGTAAAAAGGAGACTTATATGTAAGTACTATATAAACCAATGTTCAAAAAAACGGCCTAGGCGCTAGGCGGTGGTGACCCGAGGCGTTTTCTTACAAATCGGTTAGAAAGATCGGTTGGGCTCTAGGTGGCGCCTAGGCGGGTGAGGCAGCCCTAGGTGGCTCTAGGCGGCTAGGAGGCTAGGAGGTTTTTTTTTTTTTTTTAAAATTAAAAAAAAAAAAAAATCCTATCTACATTACTATATTTCCTTATTTTCCTCCTATTTTGCATTTTGTGTGGTTTAAAATTGGGAACTTATTGTACATGTGTCATCCTACAATACTCCTTACTATGGTTCTATGACATATATGCTTAATGTGTTTTTAAATTTTGAACTTGTTGGATACTCTTTTTGCATTTTGTTATTCTTTTATTATCTTATCCATGGATTTCATACAAGTTCAATTTTTTGTAAGTGTCAATATGCACTTATTTACAAGATATACAAGAAATTTACCTAAATCTGCCTAGACCCCGCTTAGCCGCCTAGGCGCTAAGTGCCAGCCCGCTACCCGACAAACGCCTAGCATTTTTTAGAACCTTGATAAACACTCTCGTTTTTTACTTATAAGTGAAGAAAAATGTTACTTAATTTGAATCTCGTAGATGCAGAATTCGATATAATTGTTTAAAAAAGGCCTTGTGTTTTCTCAAATATATCTTCTTCTTTTTATCAAATTTTTACTTCACAATTTGAAGGATAATGCTTGCATTCTTCCTTGGAGAATGCTCTAATTCCCCCTTGCAAATAACTTATCTTCATCGTTAAAATTTTAGAAAAACTAATGAAAATAATTTGAAAACTTTGAGTTTTAATCAAAATGACAAAAAAAATGTTGTAAGTGAATAGTACCCAGGAGTGACTTTTCAGAGGAAAAATGTCTTTTTCGTTAAAAGTGAACAGTATCAGGAGTGTTTCGTTAAAACTTCCTAAAATTTTAAAATTAGAACTGTTAAATCTTTTGATCTTCATTTAAAGATCATTTATACAAAAAATCATTCGAATCGAAAGTTGTTTAATCATCCAAATGTAACAAACAAACCAAAGGTTCATCATGAATATACTAGTTTGTACCTATACCGTTGATTCATTTTGATACATTTGAATGACTAAACGGTCGTTAATTTCGAATAATTTTTAGTAAAGATGATCTTTAAATGAAAATTTGAGTGATTCCAAATAGAAATTTTTATGATGAAGATCTTAGAAGTTCCAAATCAACTACATTAGCTTTTAAGGCAATTTGTTATTTACTAGTTATCTATCTTTGATTATTTTTTTTTTTTTTTTTTTTTACGGCAAGTGCTAACTAATAACGTATTTTTCTATACATGACTAAACCACATCGTCTCGAACACATGAAAAATTAAAAAGAATCCAATTTTCCACTAATATTTGCTTTAAAATCTTATTTGTTTTTTTCTTATTTTTTTAATAGCTTTCCCGAGCTTTCCCGATTCGTGTGCCCCACTTTCTAAGACCACTGACTTCTTGTGCGCGTGGGCAAGTATAAACTTCCAAATAGTGATGGTAGACAGTCGCGCCTACCCGTACTACCCGTGAGGACGTCGTCTAACACAAAAGACCAAAGCAACAGGCGACAGCTTTGCGGCGGTGTCACACTCACCTCATATTCCCCTTAATTGTTGTCAAATATGCGCCGTCGTTCAACATAGGCGTTCTGTAGCCGTTGGATCCACGTATAAGGGGGGCCCAATGGGTTTTGTCATGGCACAGACATAACAATGGTCTTGACGTGGGGATATGGGGATATATTGACGGTACAGAATGAGGCGCAAGATTGGAAATATGGTTGGTGGCTTTGTGGCCATGACTTGAGTGGGACCAATTGGTTGCAGCTGCCTTTTAATATGATAGCTTGCTTAAATGACCGTATACATTTTTAAACGATTGAATGATTTTTTAGATACAATTTTTTTGGATTTAATTTTTAGTAAAAATATAAATTTATTTTGAAAAAAATATTTGAAGTGTTTATTCTTGCAAAAACTTTTAAGTACTTTTAAAACTTAAATTTTTTATCTCTAATAACGTTTTAATCATTTAAAAACATTTCCTAAACGAGTCTGGTGTTGTTGATGAAGGTAGTTTTGTTTTGCTTTGGTATAGTCATCGCACACTTCATTCAATGCTTTAGAGAAGGACTTATAAAACATTGGTATATGTGATATTTTGTGCCAATAAAATAAAAACATATGTAGTTATGGTAGTTACGGTTATTCGTTCTACTTTTGAAATGCATTTTCCACAACATTTTAGATTTGCAAGCTCATCTCAGGCGGCCACGGGTCATAACGCACTCTTCGCATACAAATCCACTTTGAAGTTGACTTATTCGCTCGGCCAATCGTCGGAATGTATACGAGATGCGATAAGCTCAATATCTCAATAGCACCTTTGTATAAAGTATCGATTAAGACTTCATATTTGAAAAGCAGAAATGATCTGCCACTCGATTCACTTTAATTTGATTGTCTTTCTTGATTCCAATTACAACATATATATTTTTGTTTAAATATTTTTGTTTCATTGACACAAGACGCTTTGTGGTGATGTCGTACCATGTAATTTGTTATTCTAAGATTAACCAATGTAATTATAAACATTAATTAATTCACTCAAAATAAAAAACCAAATGAGTGCTTCGTTTGCTAAACAAATTTAGTTTGTAATCATGTTGTATGGAAGCTTTTTGGAGGCAACGCAATAGTCACGATTTATTTCAAGTGTTTGTAATTCATGTGATTTAAAACGTGTCATTTATTCATTTCAAGATAAGCTAGTAATTTATTTATTTTATTTTTTGTCAAAAGATGAATTTACTATAATCTTATTGAAATGTTTACATTCTCTACAAGAATATTAAATAGAAACTTAGGGCATGTACAATCCCAACTATGAGTGCCACCCTTTTTGAAAAAGAAAAAAAGATGCAACTACATGTGCTGCCTTACCTTCACGAGGTTTGTAGGCTACCTTAGCAGATTCCAAAGACAGAAGAAGGCGCCAAATATCATGGAAGACACTATCCATGCATACAACGGCATCCTCCACCTTGTTCATCATCTGGAATACAACCCTTGCATCCGTCTCCACTATTCACTCTTTCAATACCCATGTGAACACACCGTCAAATCTTTCAATCACATCCGTTCATCTAACATCGTACGGTCATAAATTATTAGAAATTTTTTATTTAAAATTGAATATAAACAGTATCTGATAAAAACTGACTGCACAATGTACGATAAACGGATGTGATTAGAGGATCCCCAAGATCCTCATCGAATATCCTCACAAAGAGGATTTGATGAGGATCCTCTCTCGTGAACACAAACTAGCAAGGCTTCTGTGATCGCCATTGCTTCACCCGTTGCTGTATCCTGGAAGAAAAGGCCCCCAATCCCGCCAGCAAACTGGAGAATCCCGGCAAAGTCGTGAGCCACCCAACCAATTCCCACTTTCTTAGTCCAGGCAGCGTCACAATTAATCTTCAAAAATCCAAACCTTGGTCTATGCCATTTAATTGGAGGGGTTGCATTTCTCGGTAAACAGACCGATTGGGTTGCTTTCTTTTCAGCAGGCTTTAACGAGTTGTTGAATTCCCCCATCTGTCGAAACTGATGAGTCAATTTTATATTATATATGTTACCTTATTCTTAGTATTCTTGTTATATTTTGGTAATTATTTTAGTAAAATTTTGATACTATGCTTAATATTTTTAATATAGGATATTCGACTTCTTTTAGAGCAAAAACGGACGAATTTTGGAGTGATTCAAATTGGAGGACGTTCGTGTGTCTCCTGGCATGTTCATGTCAAAATTTGAGATTTTTCTACGAAACGGTTATTTTTTTGCGATGGAATAAAGAAGCAGTGCGCGGTACTGAAAAATGACGTTTCTAGTCTTAATTGCGATTTTTGGAGCTCAAGATGACTTCTGATGGGTTCGTAGCCTTTTGGAGAAGTGTTAAGAACATTCAAAGCTTTAAATCTAGCTATTTTGGGCCCGTTTTGGAACATATATATGGGTCCAAAATGTAGCTGTGTAGATTTTAGGCGAATTTTCCCTTTTAATTTAGGGTTATGTTTCCTATTTTATTTTATTTTATTTGGTTCCTAGTTCGATTGGAAGATCTTTTATTAGGAGGATTTATTTTAGTAGGTTAAATAAGCTTGGCCGGCCCCAATTATAGTCTTCTTCTTCTCCATGCATTTTTTGAGGGAGGAAATTGGCCAAGCGTATAAATTTTCAAACTTTTACATTTAAGGTGTTTTTGATCTTTTATTATTTCAATGCACAACTTTGTGATTTTTATTATGATTATGTGTGACCAATTCCTTGTTTGCTAGGGTGAGGCCACGAGCCTTAACAAAAATATGTAGTTTCTTTTCAATTTGCTTATGGTTATGTGCATGCAGGTTTTCAAATTGTTAATCACCGGTTTAAACTATTTATATGTCATAGTGATTCGCGACCATTAGGATGTTTAGAAAAGTAATTTAATGCAATTTTGGTTGGAGGTCTGTCTTTGAAATTGACGAAGGCTTCTTGTGATTAATATGTGCAAGTTCATTTAGGATGAATACCGCATCTTAAGGGTTGCATGGTTTTTCAAAAGGTTTCACAAAACTTAATGAGTCATGCATATTTAGATTTGATATGAATACCACAGACGGATTGCATGTTTGATATACGCTCTATTTTGGGGTCCAAGTAGGCAAATATTAGGAAAATCTAACCTTCGAAATATGCATGTATATGTCATAAGTAATTGGAAGAACTATATACGATTGTTAAGGTGACGGTGGATCCCTAGTGCTTTCTTAAATTGGTTTCTACAAAACTGTTTCTTGTTCCTCATTTTTAATATTGCAAATTTGTCTACTTTCTTTTATTAAATTCGTTTTTATTTTATTAGGTCATAAAATCACTCATCCCAAATATTTGCTTTACAATAATTAATTGAAATTTGGTTTGTTATGAATTATTTAATAATCCTTGTGGAGAACGACCTTACTAGAACCATTTATACTACAATATCCTTGTCATTCTTGCAAGTATTATCGATGTTTTTAACCCTTTTACGAGTGTAGTAAAATCCCTATCAGAAACCACATCTCCATAACATCAAGGGGATTATATCAAATACCTTGCAAGATCAAATCATTTCTACTCTTTCATATTCTCTATAGCCCAAAAGATATAATTTGCAGAACCTCGTCCCTGCGTTCCTCATTTTGAAGCAATTCAACAATTCTAACCCAACAATTTATGACACACATTAACCCGAAATGTCCACCTAGACTCCAAATCAAGTTATGCTGGATGACACTAAGAAGGTGACGAAGCCATAAAGTGTAATGAGGTGGACAATGAGAATAAATGTAAACCTAAAAGTGCCTAAATATAAGAATGCGCTAGTGAGCTAGAATGAACTCATTTCACACATGATGTTAGAGCATAAGTAAAGTACAATAGAGTAGGATAAGAATTATACCATCAAAGGTAATCACCTATACCAAGATTTTTTAAGAATACTCGTCGACACAAAAGCCCACGTAAGTTCAATACGCCACATTTCACCCTATTTAAGGGAGATGAAGACCTGAAAATGCACTTAAAGCATTACTGTAGTGTGATGATCCTCTATAGGGCCAACGACGCCTTAATGTGTAAGATATTCGCCACTACTTTGTAGGGTAAGGTGCCGGATTGGTTCCATACCCTGCCTCCGCAGTCCATTCGGAGTTTCGATGAGCTTTCTGTAGTTTTCACTAAGGAGTACTCATCATACCACTCAATCAAGAAGAAGTCTTACCATCTCTTCAACATAAAAAAAAAAAAAAAAAATCCAAATAAGTCGCTTCGCAACTATGTCAAGAAGTTCAAGGTGGAGAAGGCGAAGATAGTCGGTTGCAACGACTCAATCGCCAGTACAGCCTTCCGAAAGGGACTCCCAACAAATCATCCCCTATTTGGAGAATTAATCATGAAAGAAAACCTGACTCTAGCAGATTTATTCGCTATGGCAGTGAAGCATGCACTTTGGGATGAGGCCCAACGAGCAATCAAGGCACTTAAGCAGCCTCAGAATAAATCTGAGGCAACCTAGAAGAAAGTGGACAAGAAGCAGTCCAACAACCGAAGCAGGCAGAGAGCCAAACGCAGAAATCGATCCCCGACAAGAGAATGACAAGTGGATAGTATGCGTAGATTACACCAACCTCAACAAGGCTTACCAGAAAGATCTGTTCCATGTCCCCCGAATTGACTTACTAGTGGACTCAACTGCAGGGAACCAGCTATTTAGCTTATTGGACGCATATTCTGACTACAATCAGATTGCCATGTTTGAGCCCAACAAAGAGAAAACTGCGTTTGTGATTGAGCGAGGCACTTACTGCTACAAGGTTATGCCTTTTGGCCTCAAGAATGAATAATCTACCTATCAAAGGTTAGTAAACATGATGTTCAAGAAGCAGATTTGGGGTTAACATGGAGGTCTACGTCAATGACATCATAGTAAAAGGAAAGCAACGGTCAGACCAGCTCAGAAACTTGGTAGAGACATTCAGTATCTTTAGGGAGTACAAGATGAATCTCTACCCTGCCAAATGCACATTTGGAGTCTGTTCAAGCCGATTCTTAGGGTACCTTATAACCCAGCGAGGAATCGAGGCGCATCTCAAGCAGATCAAAGCAATCTTGGAGATGAAATCCCCAACCACTTTAAAGGAGATCCAAAGTCTGACCGGACGAACAGCCATGTTCAACCGTTTCCTCTTGAGTTCAACCGATCAAGCTAAGCCATTTTTCAAGGCCATTAAGAATGCGCAAAGAGACAAGTGGAACGATAAGTGCGAGAAAGCATTTCAAGACTTGAAAAGATATTTGACATCCCTTCCGCTACTATCCAAGCCAGAAGTAGCCGAGGAATTATACATCTACTTGGCAGTCTTAGACGTAACAGTAAGCTCTGCCTCATACGATAAGAGCTGGGGGCCCAACTGCTAGTATTCTAAACTTCTAAAGTTCTCCTCGATACGAAAACAAGATACCCAAGGATTGAAAAGCTAATTTTGGCACTAGTTGTTGCAGCTTGGAAGCTCAGAACATACTTTCAGGCGCATACAGTCGTCGTTTTGACTCAGTATCTTCTACAATCTATCTTACATGGTCCAGATGCTTCTCAACGAGTAACGAAGTGGACGTTGGAACTCAGTCAATACGGCTTGGTTTACCGACCCTGCACGACGATAAAAGCTCAAGCCTTAGCAGACTTCACTCTTGGCTTGGAAGACATTACAACTCAACCCAAAAACTCTCTTAAGCACGCCTTGGCCGAACCAACCTTTTCTGACAAAGACTTTTGGCGCATGCACGTCGACAGTTCATCTAACTACAAGGATTCTATAGCAGGCTTGATTCTCATCACCTTAGAAGGCTCGATGCTCAAACGGGTAATCATTCTAGGCTTTAAAGCATCAAACAACGAAGCAGAGTACAAGGCTTTATTGGCAGGCCTCCGAATGACACAAGATCTGGCAGTCAAAAAGTTCGTAATCCATTCCAATTCTCAGCTTATCACTAGCCAAACTACTAGGAATTATGCAGCAAATCATCCAATAATGACACTATACCTCGAGAAGGTACGAAAATAGCTTGAGGCGTTTCATACTTACACCCTTACATAGGTGTCATAGGCAGACAATGCTCATGCAGATGCCCTGGCAACCTTAGGCTTCGCTTTGGACTACCAATTTATACGCTCCATCCCGATCTAGTATATGGGAAAGCCGAGCATAGAAAAAGAGCTGGCAGCTGAGGTGTTACAAGTCAACATAACCTCACGCTGGCAAGATCTCAACATCGACTACCTAATCAATATGACACTCCCTACAGAAAGATTAGAAACTAGAAAGCTCCAAATAAAGGCGGCATGCTACTACATGTGGAATGGCATTCTCGTCCGAAAGTCCTTTTCAGGCCCACATCTCTGCTGCTTAGTTCATCATGACGACTTAAAAGTTCTAAGCATGATCCACGAATGAGTTTGTGGAAACTACTCAAAAGACCAATTCTTAGCACATAAGGTATTCAACGTCGGCTACTACTGAGCCATTGTGTATCAAGACGCTAAGAAATTTGTTTAAAAGTGTGACAGCTGCCAATGCTTTAAGCCTGTAACTGCACAGTCTGCCAGCGAGCTCCACCCGCAGACAAGCCCGTGACCATTCATGTAGTGGGCAATCGACTTGGTAGAGCCCATGACCATTCATGTAATGGGCAATCAACTTGGTAAGGCTTATGGCGCCTGCTACTAAGGGCAAGGGCATGATGATCGTGGCTACCGACTACTTCACTAAGTGGGTAGAAGTTGAGCCCATGACCACCACTACTCAATCAGATATAGAGCGCTTCATATGGAAGAACATCATCTGCTAATTTGGCATCCCACAATTTATCGTCACCAACAATAGCCCGTAATTCGTGGGTAAAGACTTGGCGAAGCTCTTCTAGAAATATGGCATCAAGTAGCATATGTTTATGTTTAAATATCCCCAAGGCAACGGGCAGATAGATGGATCTAACAAGACAATCCTGGACTACCTCAAGAAATCCCTTATTGACAAGCAGGGAAAGTGGCCAGACGAACTTCTCGATGTCCTATGGGCATATCGCACAACCAAGAGATGAACAACCAGTGAACCTTTCTTTTTGGCATTTGGTTCAAAAACAAACATCCATCCCAATGTCATCGTGCCCAGCATCAACACTATATTGCCAACTTTAGAGCAGAACAGAAAAAAGATAGCCACAAATTTAGATTTGGCAGAGAAGGAACTCAAGAAAGTTATCACCCGCATTGCAGCTTACCAATAATAGCTCATTTCCAACTACAACAAAAGGGCAAAGATCTAGCAATTTCACCCTAGAGATTTAGTCCTAAGAAAAGCATTCATCACTGCCTGAAAAAAAGGCTCCGAAAAGATGAATCATATGTGAGAATGTTCGTACAAAATCAGCAGAGCAGGTGGCAAGGGTAGCTACACTTTCACCACCATAAACAACAAATAGATCGACAAGTAGTGAAATGCTTACAGCCTGCTGAAGTACTACGTATGACCTCCCACTTCTCCCTGAGCTCTGCTCAGACGAAATAAAGCTCGAAGACTCAAGCAGCTCGACGAGCCCTACGCAAGCCGAGAACTATCCAGTTGTTATGCAGTTTCTACCTTTCAGCTAAGTTTGATATCCTTCATCTTATTTTTTTAATGAAGATTTCTGAAGTTATTCATCACTTGGCTTAATCGCGTATCTGCAACAACTAACTACTTCTACTCTCAGTGAAGATCGCGCCCAATCAGGGACTTAGGATTGACATCTACCATCGTGCGAGGAAAGAGGCATATTTTTCCTTCCCTCAATATATATTGCAGGAATTGCGCCCCCTGAGGACCAATCTTGCTCTCCCCATGGGAGAGGGTAAACTACGCACTTCGAATATCCAGATGTGGATGAGTCGTGCTGCCCTGGTGTAACTAGAGCACGATGGCATGCGCCGGCATCCCTAGAAGTAGCCACAATGGTTTTTTTTTCAAAGCTTAGCTAGATTTGAAGGATTTTAGGCCTTTAGCTTGATTTGTGGGAACCCGGGCCTCAAAGACGGAGGAGGCACGCGGCGCAGCTCACCTTTTGGACGGCTGCCCATGAAGATGGACTGTAGTTGAGCATCCTTGATATGATCAACTGCTGGCAACCCCAGTTGAGCATTCTGTATGTGACCAACTAGTGATCTTCGTGTTATGGAATAATATTATTTCTACACGTTAAAGGAACATCCTTTTTTATCATCCTCGATGTAACCAGCTAGCATTCGCAGTTAAGCATCCCTGGTGCAATACATAGGTGATCTCTACAAGGATATAAAATTCTAGCATCGCACGCGTTTGAGCATCCTTGATGTGACCAGCTAGCGTAAAGAGCTGAGCATCTTATATGTGACCAACAAGAGATCTCTGCGTATCCCTGGAAACCTAAAGTCTCTGCCAATTCAACGAGCAACCTAAGGATTCTCAAAGATCCCTGGGAACCTAAAGTCATTGCTAACTCAACGAGTAGCTTACGGTTTCTGGAAGACTATCTACGATACACCATTCGAGCAGTTAACCGCATAAACGTATATAACCGCACAATTTTGTGAAAGGTTAATAGGTTAATGCAAACATGCACTGCCTAGCACATAACAACCCCTTGGGTTTACAATGATTCCTAAATTGTTGTGCTACTTGCTAGGCAACCTACATAATTGGTTACATAAAGTGCAAAGAGTTCTTTTGAACCATTGCCCACGAAATTCCATAGAACCACACACTTTTGATGCGAAATGTTAGTGAATTTCATGTTCCAACAATCTTTAGTACGTTGTGATGCAGGCCAAACAGCTCAAAAGATTGGAGAAATGACAACTAGCAAAGCAGCCTCTGGTCAGGGGGCAACAACGCGAGATAAAGCTTAGCAATTTAACGCCCTAGAAGATCAAAGTTAACAACCGAGCAGTCATGCAGACTCACTTACTTCTGTAAGTAAGGCACTTGGCTGCTGACTTTCTGGTTAACAACTTTGCAAAGGTCCTAAGCCTAGGTCGGCAGTCATATAGGTCATGCAAGCCCGTCTGCTTATTAAAAAGTAGTGCGCTATGCTAATGACCTTGTGATTAAAGATCCAGTGGACCACTAATACGAAATATGCAACTATTGAGGTTATTTGGCCCAACAAGTTAGAAGTTTTGAAAGATGCCTCAAGTAAGTAAAGTTTCACACCTGACAACCAGAAGTTGTTGCCTAAATCAATGAAGATGAGCTTGACTACTTTGTTCAAAGCAGCCTGCTCGATTGTTCATTCTACGGCAAAAGCTTAAAGCAAGGCAAAAAGACAAGATGAAGTAAAGCGAAGAAAAATAGTTTATTAATTTCTAGCAAATTGGTAAACTGTCATGAAGGCCAACAAAGTTCAAGCAAAGGAAAAAGCAAAGAAGGAAAAGAAAACAAAGTAAATCCTAAAGTCTATCTAAAAAGACTACTCCTTAGCAGCTTGGACATCTTTAACAGCCGCATCGCTTCCAGCAACATCAACCTCTCGCGTTTAATTTACAGCTGCCTCATCTTGGGCAGCGCTGTCATCAACCGCCCATACCTGGGCGGCACCACCTTCAGCCGCACTTACCTGGGCAGTCTGATCCTCAATTGCTCCACCAATGGCACTCTCAAAGGAAAACTTAAGTAGATATTGGGAAGAAATATCAAATCGATCGAGGTCCTTATTAAAAAAGGTGTACTCAAACGACATGCCCAAAAAATGATCTATATAGTCAAGTTTGTAGAAGTCAGCTTGACCTTAGGTAATGTGAACCTTAAGATTAGACTTCTCGCTCTTTATCTGCTTATTCTCCTCAATCAGGTTAGTACGAGCATTCTGCAACTCATCTAGTTCATTCTTCAGGTTCTCTCTGGCAGACAACGCTCCTTGCCGCTCCACTTCTTTGGACTCAAGTCTACTGACTGCTTTCTTGAGTCGAACAACATCTTTATGCATGGCAAATAGCTTTACATCCTTGGCATCGTAGGCATACCGAAATTCCGAAATAGCACGCTTAAGGTCCTGCACTAACAACGCTTGGATTTCAATCTCTGTCTCTGCAACACCATACTTCCCCTAGATTGTGTCAAACTAAGCCTTCAAGTCACTGATCTCTTGACAAGTGGTCTCAAGTTACTAAGCAGTGGGGGCAGAAACATCAAACCTATTCAAAAAGACAAGTTTACACTCCAACTCTTTATTTTTATCAGCAGCCGAGCAAGCCTTTACTACCATGGTTGTCACTATCTCCTTAGCAGCCTTGGCGTCATCCTACTCCATACGCGTATACTCGGCTGCCAAGAACACAGATTTATACATCATAGCAAGTAGGGGATCCCTTCGTGACTGAGCTTCATGCCTCGCGAAGAAACTAGAGTCAATAATGCCATGCCCCGATCCCAACATATGTCCAGGATTGACATGTGATGTCACCAAATACTCGTATATCTCACATACCCTGTCTCCAGGATATGGCAAATCACAATTCGAGAATGAAATTGCAAAGTAATTTTTCGTTGACTTTATGGTTGCATCTAACCTCCTTGTTAGACTGCCTACGTACCCTCAATAGGGATCAAGCCATTCGTAGTTCACTTATCACAAAATTAGACGTTTATTCCACTAAGTTTAAGCAGAAAAGCATAGCATTCCTCAATCATTTATTATAACCTGACAACATGTAATTCCTGGACTTAGGCTACAAAACCAATCCCCATGAAAACATGATTTCTCTCCCATCCAACATATAAATCATTATGTCTCATCATGATATCGCAATTCACAACACACATCATATTTAAGAGCCGACGAAACATCAAAACCATTCTCTAGCCGCATTAATTAATTAATTTGATCAAAGTAATAACAATCATTCCCATAACTTCTAAATTCATACCTTATGAAATCATAATCGAATCATAGAAAATCCCGAATGAGTCACTTAGATGTCCAACATCTTTTCTAACTCAATTCACAAGACTCTCGAAACCATTGACACAAATATATATAAAACTAAGGCTAGAGTGACATAGTTAGGACAAGCCTACTTCTCCAAATAATGGGATTTTAGGCCACTCCACGAAATTCAACAACCTCGGATTCCGGACCACTCAATGGAACTAAACCAAATATGATCGCCTATAAAATGTACCAAGTACAACCAATCATCATTACCTCTAGAATGCGTATGGTCCTCCAACCAATCATCATTACCTCTAGAATGCGTATGGTCCTCCATCGTGGATATACCAAGCAGAACCATAGGCATAATCTCATCGTGCAGGCAGTGATCACCCATCGCGGATATACCAAGCATGATCACCCCTGAATACATATGGTCCCTTATCGCGGATATACCAAGCAGGATCATCCATGTACCACAACTACGTGGTGCAATCTCATCATCACATATTAAACATAATTATAAGCATACATGCTATCGATTCCACATATCAACTAGTATCTAGTCAGATGGAGCACAACACAAGGAATTCCCTTAATTACTAATTCTACTAAAAATCTAATGAAGTACCTAACTCATCTCTTGCATTCCATCTCCATCTCATGCTAGGTAGAATGCCAAGTTCAAATAGATATACAGTTGGTAATCATATCCAAATAATTATCAAACAATATTTAAATCTCATAATTGTTATAATATTCATTATAATTATCAATCACATTATTAAAAAGATAATTAAACACATATATGTCACAAACATCATCAGTGCATAAGCCAAATCCTATTTAATAAGCATAGGTCTATGGCTAAATATATAAAAATCACATTTCAATAGAAATCATATTCATAAGACCAATTCTTAATCACAATTGATACCAATATAAGAAATTAAGATAATAATCATGTCTCATATATTCAAGTCACTATTTAACCAATATAGGCCCACTGGTCACGCACCATTGCATGAGCCGCCGCGGGTGGCGGTTGGCCGCCCCAACTTCTAGAAAATTCAACTATTTTTAAAAATTTCCAAAAATTACAAAAATGAAGATCTCAAACAGTAGAGCAAACGTTATACATGTGGCCAAGTCCAATTTGGCTGGGAAACACCTCAATTTCACTCAAACCCGCTGAAACCCTAAAACAATGTGTGCTTTGATTCCAATCAAACTCTGACGCCTCCGACATTGCTTGGGCTTTGTTCTTGGGGTTCATGGACGGTGAAACTTGCCGGAGCCCACGAAAAAAGGGATAAAGCCGCTGGAACACCCGTGGGTTTGTGGCTTCGAACTGGAAAAATGGGAAAAAATTTGGGAAATCTAATAATACAAAGATGTAGGGCTCATCAAGGGCTTTCCATGGACACCAAGATCACCCAAAATGGAATTCGTATGAAGGAGATATGAGCGGTCAAGTTGGCGGGTCGGGTGGAGAAATCGGGTTGGCTGGTTCTCTCCCTCTCCCTTTCCTCATTTCCCTCATTTTCTTTCCTTCTGATTGGTCTCCTTATCCCACATAAATATGGTTGCCTCTTTCCCACAAGATGGGAGTTTAAAATAAATTTAAAATCTATAGTTTAGTAACACAACTTCAAATATCTGTATCTATACCGTTATAATCCGGACTCGCACACGGCTTTCGCCTATCGGCTCGTAGTTTCAAGATCTATTCGAATACGTTACTTGTGACCTCAAAAGGTCAACAAATTTTAAATAATTACCTTCCAAACTTCAAACTTCGTAACTAATTTAATTAAAATATAAATCCAAATAAATTAATATAATTTCTCAAAAATAATATAAAATCTCAACAATACAAATATGTAGAATATAACAGTGAAATCCAGGAACAGGATTTCACAGATAACCTTGCTCACGCCATCAACAAACGCTTCCATGTCCTCAAGTAGATTGGGCTTCAACAGCACATGGATCTCGAATAACTCCCTTAAGGTTGGTTTAACAGGCTGATCACGGCTGCTCATGTTGGTAGACGCTTCCTTCTCAACAAGAGGGGCCGACCTTGGCACCACCTTGGCAGTGGAATCACCATCATCGCTTTTCATCGCTGCACGTACCTCTAGAATCGGTTCGAACTTGGGCACAGAAAGCTATCTCGGAATAAAACCAGGCACATGGGGCACGACAGAACTCATTCATTGCGCAATCTTGTTAACAACTATTCTAGCAACCCTTGGAGCAGCAGGCTTCATAGACTAATATCCAGCAGCCTATTTCTTCCCCTTGGAATAAGTTAAATCAATCACGAGCCTCTTAGCAGTGAATGAACCCTCGTGAGCAGCAGATGAAGTTTTCGACTTTTTCTCCATTGACAACTCTTGAGCAGGTGACGAAGATCTATTTCTCTCGCCTTCACTTGTAACATGCTCCACAGTAGAGATCAGACAAGCAAACGCCTCACCCTAGATCCTCATAATCTCATTCTGTGAAGGCAGCCCATCTTTCTCCATACGAATAGGACTAAGCAGCCAACGACATTCGCTGTATTCATCAGAGATTCCCAAAGTGATATGCACCTTCTTCATGTCTGGAAAAGTCTTAGGAGTTGAACTGAATTTTGAATTTACATAAAGAAGAGGACAAATCAGAAGGAAGCTTAACAAAAGTGTAAATCAGCTTAGAGACTAAGCAACCTACTTACCATCAATGAAGGCAGTCAGAATGCGCAACCCAGGCGAGGAGTCAGATACCCACTCTCTTCTAATTTCTAGGGTTTCCCTAGCCCAGTCATGATCCCCTTTGCTCGAGTGATCGAAGAGCCTATGACGGGTCTTTAGCTGCCCAATACCATCGATATGGCCTATGTCAAAGAAGTACCAAAACTCGTTGGCAGTCAAGTCCAAGTCAAAGAACCTGCTCAAGTTATGGAACCTCACTATCACGCAGACCACACTCGGAGAGCACTGAGCAGAAGCACACTTCATGAAGTAGATCATCTCTTGGAAGAATCGAGGCATATGAAACGTGAACTCCAACACGAAGTAGTATGGGTGAAACATGATAACTTTCCTAAACCCACATGGTTCACGGTTGCTACTATCCTTGGCCTACTTCTCGCGAATCCCATACAGAATTGCATGTTTAAACATCTCGAGGAAGTCTTTGAACTGCTCATTAGAACCTACCTCGACGTAAGCAGCCCTAAAGTAGCCTAGCTTACTTGCAGATCCGCCCTGACGATACAACGACAAAATAAATTCATCATTTTTGTGGACAACAGCGCAAGGAAAAATTGTTAGAAGGCTGCTTGAAGAAGAAAAAAAATTGCATGGAGCAGCGTGCCATAGGGCTGGGTTCGGTTCGAAACGGTTCAGTTTTTTGTGTTGTGTTGTTTGTGTAATCTTTCAGTTTAAGTAACAGGACAAATTTGTGGTCCCGAAACTTCTTCATGGCAGTGTCTATGCTCTTTTTTTGTTCTTTTTTCGTGTTGGTTTGTAGGTTTGCACTGTTTTATTTGGCTTGGGAAAGTAATTGAACTTTTATCTGTATCATAAACGTGTTGGGACAACATTTCAGTTTCTCAAGCAATCTTTTCAAATATTTTAGAAGGCCATTAGTTAAATGTAAATCCTTCTCTAGAGTATGTTGTTTACCATTCTAGTTTTGCTCTTGGCATCTTGAAGGTCTCTACTTTGGACTCTGGATAAGGGTGTAGTATGCACTGTTTCTATTTATGCAGAAGAGGTGACCCTACAACGTATGCCCTTTCTTCTGCAGGATTTACTGATGAGACTCCCCGTGACTACCACTGCAATCTTGGGCCAGATGGTAGATGTAGAGATGCTGATGAAAGACCTGAGCTATGTAGAGGAACAGTTGAATTTGTTGCT
Organism: Pyrus communis; assembly: GCF_041283825.1. NCBI lineage: Eukaryota > Viridiplantae > Streptophyta > Magnoliopsida > Rosales > Rosaceae > Pyrus > Pyrus communis. Next base: position 23,903,002 of record NC_142579.1, on the reverse strand, counting down.
TCAAAAGAATACATGGTTTGTTGACTATGCTATGCAGTTATAACTGAACTAATTTTTTCATAGTTCACTAGACTTACTATTCTTTTATCTGTCATCTCTTGATCATCTCATTTTTTATTATTTGGCTTTTATAATTCAGGTGCGTGATCCCATGCCAGCTGTGTACTTCTTTCTCATTGACGTGTCCATGAATGCCATTCAAACTGGTGCAACTGCTGCAGCTTGCAGTGCAATCAGTCAAGTTATTGCTGATCTTCCTGTGAGTTATTTTGTCTGTATGCATAATGTTCCAAATTTACTTTTGTTATACAGAATGTGATTGTTGTACTGTCCACGATGTTACATTGTCCTGATGGTTCTGTATCTCTGCATTTAGTGTTCATAAGGCTTAGACATAAATATAATGAACTTCACTTGAATTTACCTTTTTATTCCCCCTCCTCTTTTAATAGAGGTTTGTTAATTTTATCAGTTTGTTATAGACAGACTACATTTTAGATTA